>NW_024546015.1:0-45517 GCF_018152505.1 Drosophila elegans | reverse complement strand
AAGTGGCTTTGCAATAATGAAAAATCTTTAATAAATCTTCTAAAATAAGAGCATAATCCTATAAAGCTTGAGACTTCGCTGACTTTTGAGGGCACTGGAAAAGACCTTATTGCTTCTTAACCCGTTTCGTTCGCTTTAATCCCATCTCTTTTGACTGTATATCGCAAGTAATCAATGAATGATTGCAAGAATTCACATTTATCAACACTAAGTTTTAATTTGTTTTCAACTATACGTTTCAAAACTTCTTTTAAAATTTCGAAATGCTCATACAAACTCTTCGTCGCTATCATAATGTCATCAAGATAGATCACAACTTTTCCCATATCGGCAAATATCTTGTTAATAAATCTTTGGAATGTTGGTGGTGCATTCGTCAAGCCAAACGGCATTCTTAGAAATTCAAACTGGCCTAGACGTATACTTAACAGTATTATGATCCATGAACACATGATGAAATCCGTTTTTTAAATCAACCTCTCCAACAAGTCGTCAATTAACGTAATCGGGTTATTATCTTTAAGAGTAACTTTATTAAGGCGACGATTATCGACACACGTTTTAAGTTCTCCTGTCTTTTCTTTACGAGAACAATTAGCGACACATATTCAGATTCACTTGGCCGTATATACCTGCGTAAGACAATCTTCGAGGGTGACACCGAAATGGTTTATTACTTTCAATTCTGATCTTCATAGTACACTTTATTCTAGGTTCCATCGGACGATCAGCGTCTTCATAAAAAGTTTTAAACAAACATTTAAACTTATTTCTAGTTTCTTGACTCACCTCCTTTCCTATCGTATAAGTTGCTTTGCCATCGCAAATAACATTTATATTACGCATGTCTCTATCGAATGAATCCACATTGTAACTTTCTTCATTCGCAACGATATTGTCTAGTCTGGTGTCAGCTTCGTCATCGTCATAGCTTCTCGGCATCAACATTAATATTCGATATAATTTCTAAACATTTCGCTACCTCGGGCTTGTTCGATTGCTCTACTCTTTTCTCTACATCTAACTGTTTCTCTACATTGAAATCTACTTTGTAATTGTTTCCAAGATTGCTCTTTACTTTTGTCTCTACATCTACCTGTTCCTCTACATTTAAATCTACTTTGTTTGATAAATCACTTTCGCACTTTTCCACTAAATGTGTACACACTGGCTTAACAAATAATTGGTTAGCATCGTTAACTATTTGTTCGAGCTTAAAATTACTTAGGGTTTAAAAATCGCGTCCTACTACCATAGAGTACCTTACAGATTCATCAGTTACAACCAGTAATTCAATCAATACGTTTTTTTTGAACTTTTAATTAGACAAACTGTTTTTCCAATTACATTTAGTTTACTTTCGTTTATTCCGAAGAAGGTATTATTCAACTTATTCATATCAATGCTTACTTTACTGGGAACTACTGACTTCTTTAGAAATGAGACGGGGCTTCCCGAATCTATGAGGCACTCTATGGAATAAAATTTATTTGAATTATGTATCGTATTTTTAAATTGAACTCTAAAATGTCTTACATATTCGTTGCCAGTTTCTTTCTTCTTGTACAATAAACACTCTCTAGCCAAGTGTCCAATTTCTCCACAGGCATAGCAAGCTCCATCAACCCGTACTGACTTGCGGCATTCCTTCGCCAGATGGCCAAGACTGTGGCAGTTAAAGCATTTGATGACCCTCTGTTCCGGGTTCGCAGCATTTGATAAAGACTTTCCTTGCATCCTATTTTGATGTACCGGAGCTCTGGGTTTCTCTACATCTTGAAAGGCTTCCAATACATCAGCAGGCACTGCAAAACGTAGTAGTTTCGCTTAGTTTTTAAGTTGTACATTTTGTATGCCATCTATCAAGTACTGCACTAGTTCGTGAACACTCATAGCGATGTCTTCTGCCAGAGTAAGTTTGTCAAAGTAGTAGTTGGCAAACTTCTCACCGAATTTCCACTGGCGGTTTTCAAACTTGCGTCTCATTTGCAGGACGTTATCCTTGGTTCCAAAAATAATTTTTAGTTATGCCAGAATCAAGTCGATACTCCCAGACAACAGTGATGGGCAAGATAACAGCCAAAAATTAGCCTTGCCCATTCAGCGTGAGCAAATTAATAGACGCATGACGTCATCACTGAACACATCAAGAACTTTTTTACCACCAGCAACCATTCGTTTATGTTGCCATCGCCGTTGAATTCTGGGAGTAGCTCTTTCACGGTGTTCCAGTTCATTTCGGGCTTGGAAAGACGGTCCACACTTTCGAAACGTAAATTTTGCATCGCCTGTTCCATTCCCCGCAGCGTTGCCACCCGATTCGGCCCGTATATTGCTAGCTGGACTACGTTGACCGCCAAAGGCTGAAGTACTCGGTTGAACGCCGGTTCCTGGAAGTTGAACGCCACCACGATCAACTGTCTCGACAAGTTTAAGTTCGTTGCCGAAAACGTCTTCTTCTTCTTCCTCGCTTGTTCTTCGTTGTTGTTGTTGGCTGCATTGGCGAAATCCATCTCGCCGACTTGTTCTTCGTTGTTGTTGTTGGTTGCATTGGCGACATCCATCTCAACACCAATTTCGCCTCCACCTTTCGTAGACTCCACCTTTTCGTAGTACAACTCCGGAGCAATTTCAGACGGTAGTACAGCACTTAACTGCGCAATTAGTGCGGCTTTGTTTCCCTTTGCGGACAAGCCAAGTTTTTCACAGAAACTTTTGATTTCCATTAATTTGAGTTCGCGGAGATTTATGCGTGAAGCCATGTTAACAGATATTTTCCTATTCCAATATAACTTGGTTAGGTTCAGTTCCCATTTCTGAATTATAGTGTTCTTTGTTCTGCTTTAATTTAATTACCTTTTATTCAGCTTTTTCTTTGATCGCACCGGTCAAGCTTTTTCGAATGCCTCGCTCTCTTCTTCGTGCGACTTCTTTTTTAGGGATTCAAAACACATCGATACTTTTACAAACCAGGGATGACACACACAAAATATATCCAGGGCTTCACACACATTAAAATATAACTTAACTAAATAACTTAAAATTACTTTGACCATGTTTAGTAGTAGTTGCTTACTCAGTTCTTATTTCTACAAACTAAATATTGGATTTGGACAATGTGTTGAAATTCTTTGGCTTCGTCCAGTAGGTTGTCGAATGTCGAATGTTTTGTAAAATGTATACTTAAATGGTGGTATTAAAAATTCGTTGGGATTTACATTAATACGGTTTTGAATATCAGATATTTTTTTCGCGTTTATCGGACTTATTTCGATACTTTGTGTTCCTCCAACGAAGTGGAAACAATTATTATATCGTTAAATAAACTAAACAATCTTTGTAGATTAAATCTTCCAAAAGGTGGTTCATACATCTTTGAACAGTTGCGGGGGCATTCTTAAGACCGAATGCCATTCGAGTGTACTCGTAATTGCCATGTTTCGTAGAAAATACGGTTTTTGCAATTGATCTGCTGTCCATTTGGATTTTATGAAATCCTTTAGCTAAATCTATGGTTGTGAAATATTGGAATTTTCCTAATTTGTAAAGGATCTCATCCATTCTAGGAATTGGAAGTTTATCATTGATAGAGATTTCGTTTAAATTCCTATAATCTACAACCAACCTAAACCTTTTTATGCTAGAATCGTCGGTCTTCTTTGGAACGACCCAAATAGGTGAACAGTAAGGAGATTTCGACTTACGTATTATTCCCTGTTCTATCATTTCTTTGATTTGCCTATTTACTTCTTCATCAACGCTTTGGGATTATTTATATGGCTTACGATAAACTGGGTCTTCATGCTGAGTACTTGTAAAAGTCAAATTCTCACCTTCTCTGTACTGAATGTCACCATATTCAAATAAAACCTTCTTTAAACTTTCAATCTCCTCGCTACTCGGGTGTTCAAGCCTAAATTCGTTATTTTCGCGTAAATCATTATTAATCGCGAAGTTTACCGATTGATCTTCTGTAGAAGGTCTCTTCCATATCTTCGTCGTTATATCGGAATTTGTATGTGCTTAATTGTTTTGTTTAAATTAGTCAATTTTAGCCTTAGCAGCTTCTAGGTAATTTCGACCTAACAGGGTATCATAATTATCGGAAAAGTTATGCAAATAAAATGTTTGTTCTGACGGACATGTTACACTTGGTTTTACTATGATACTTTTATGTATTTTTACTGAACCTCTAATAGTATACACTTTTAAAACTTCTTTTATCTCTTTTAGTTTAGCAAAATTTGTATACCATTCCTTTATAAAATTTATTATGAAAGGCAATTTTTACATAGGGATTGTGTCTTCGGTCTCCGAGGCAGTTTGATGAAAATGGAAAAGGATGGACGTAATCCTATTTTGGCCACTTTGACTTTCCCTTTGTCTTTTTACTGGGGCACCACTAAACCTATTTGCATTAGCCTGATCGTTCGAATTTTGATGATTTTTTTTTAGTTTTGTAGTCTAGCTTGATTTAACCCGTTCCTAAATGTTTGGTTATTTCCTTGCAAGTGTGGGCGAATGGGACGTTGTTGATATTGGTTTTGATTATTCTGAGAAGTCGTTGCATTGGGAGTAGAATTTTAACTAAAATTATAATCATAGTACGAACTTAAATTTCTTTGATTATCATAATATCTTTGATTGTTACCGGATATCTTGCCTTATTCCTCTGATTTTTATGGTTATTTCTATTTTGTGCGTATTCTTCTTCGGGTTTGCATCATAGAATCCTAACTCCAAAGCTGCTTGTTTTAATTTTTGAATATTGGTTATGTCTTTTCTTGCTAGTGACATATACATGCGATCGGGAAGTTTTCGATCAATGGTAATATGAACTGTTCTATCCAACATTCTTGTATAATTTATTTTGTCTGGTGGATCAGATTCTAATTCTATTTTGTTGAACACATTCCTGTATTGTTTTTCTAATTCTTTTATAAACTTATTAAGACTTCCTCTGAATTGTATTTCAGCCAGCTTCTTGATGATTGTATCATACGGCCCGTGATCTTTGAAGGCGACGGCTAAAGCTGTCTTCATTGTTACCCAGTTATTAGTTTCAGATTGTGCGACGGTTTCTGCTTCTGTATCGACAACCAATTTTCTGATTGCTCCGATAATAACGTGTGCCTGTCTTAATCCTTGGGTTGGGTAAAGTTGTAGTAAATATGAGCTTAAAATGTACATGTCAGTGAATTCCAGAAATGACTATTTTTTGCTACAATAAATGTTATATTGTTCGCTAAAGTAAATGTATTTTAAATATTCTTTTAACATAAGTTAAATTTTTGTTTATTAATCATATTAACCATATTCTGCCGAAGGCATATGCAATGTTCGGATTTGTTAAAATAAACACTTGGAACCCTTTAGGCGTTGTTCATATTGATAGAATTGATAGGCTGCAGAAAAAATACTTAAAATTTGCACTTCAGCCGTTACAGTTTTCGAAACCTTTTCCAGTTTACTCTAGCCAATGTTGCCTACTGCATACCTGCAGTCTTGTAGATAGGCGTTCGATAGCGAGCCTGCTTTTTTCAATGATTTAATAATTGGTAACATTGATAGTCCCTTCCTATTAAACTCTAATAAATTTAATGTCCCAGCCAGGATTCTCTGTGCCGTCGTCCCATTTAAGGAAAGTGCTGCGAGGACCAATTATGCGCGAAATGAGCCAATTTTAAGAGCGTTGAGACTGTTTAACTCCTTTCCAGCGAGTATTCGATTGGGTTGGGGATCCTCGAGAGACGTCCTTATACATTTGCCAAAAAAAATATATTTTTTAATTAATATTTAGTTTTAGAGTTAAGTTAGCTGATAAGCCAGATAAGGATAAGGATTAATCCATTGGCGAATAAATAAATAAATAAATGTCTCTATACTATGTTATCTGTGTTTTCTTCGCAAACTTGATAACTGCCCACTGTGCTAATAGGGCCCGCGCGTAACAAGCTCGTGCTTGGTTTAGTTGGGCCACTTCTTTGTACTGTTTATAGTGCACCAACGCTTAACAATATTACAGGTATAATTTGTCCTGCCTTGACCTATGTTGCTACTGTGCAGGCGTTTAAGTACGAAAACCCAACATTTTAAAACCTTACCATTTTGGCGGTTCGGTAAGGCTTGCTGGTATCAAATGGTAAAAGACAGAATCTAAACACGGTTGAGCAGGAAACTTTAGGTTTCACAGAAGATGTAGATTTCAAAGAAGATGTTGGTTTAACAGAAGAAAATCCTGTGCCCGTAGGAATACATACAATATACCCTGTAGTTCCCTTCGTAAAACAAAAACAAATCGCATGGGCTTCATCTAGCGCAGTTCAAAACAAAGCCGGGCTAATAAAATTCTGTCGGCACTTCTGCCACTGCCAAAGCTCGAACTTCTTTGTTGTTGTTTATTTCGAAGTAATTCGGAGCAGCGGCCGAAAATGAGAGAGAGGGTTGGAGGGAGAGAAAACGCAGAAAAAAATCAGTGTCAAGAACAAAAAATACTGTATAGACTTATGAATACCCTTTTAAAAAAACGCTGGAATATTTATCAAATTTTAAGATTGTATTTAAATGATTTTTATTGAATTATAGCCTGAGTGGACTTTTTAAATGTGCCTGACTCCATTGGCGCATTAGCATTTAGTTTCTAAAAAGGGCAAGGATCCCCGTGTATGTGAGAGTTATTTTATGCCAGAGATCCATCAGTAATGCATTGTGGTACTGCGAGCAGAATTTGCAGCGTGTGCTCTAGGTTTTAGTCATTTTTATACAAAATAGATTTTATATTCAAAAGACATCAAAAATTGCGCCAACCTTGCTTATAGAAAACAGCTGTTGTAGTGGTGGCACGAACAAAATATCGTTAAACATCGGTATATTCCGGTATTTTTTCTAAAAACGTTCGGGGCGAATGGTTTTTAGTCGCATTTAAAAATCGCATTTATTTAAATGCGGCATTTAGCCTTATGTGATTCCCTGTGTAAATAAATGCGCATTTGGCTAAATGCGTTTTAATGCGGCAATGGAATCAGGCTATTAAAGTAATAACATTTTGTAAGTTATTGTAAACTTGCTAAAGGCAACGCCAAAACGTTCATGTATGAATATCTGCTGGTTTTAATTACAAGGAATTGTTATGATCGGATATAACCTGGCCTGTGCCAGGCAGAATTTTCGGTTTCGTCTCCCTTCTCCCCATTTCCTTTGCATTTGAATTCGGCTGCAGCTTAAGTAGGTAATTATTTTAAAAAGTGAAAACCAAAATGATGTGATTTTTAATAATTCAGGTAAGTGCAGTTAATTATTTCTAATTTAAAATAAATAAATTCATTTTCACGCTAGAACTGCAGTGTCTCAGCGCTGCAAAATCGCATTAGCTGCATAATGATGAAATCTTTGTTAAGCCGAGGAATTCCCCAGGAACTTGTGAGGTTTTTGACTAGGATTTCCGGTACGATTCGTCCCAATTTTTTTAAGGAGTTCCCCAGGAGTTTCTAGGGAATACTTAATGATTACCGAGAGAGTTCCAGGGGATTTACGGAGAGAATTCCTAGAGATTTCCGGAAGAATTCCTGGAGCATTCCTGCCGAATTCTTTGGGAATTGCCTTCAACTTGTGTACGAAATCCCCGAGGGATTTCGTGGGGAATACAAGGGGAAAATCTCACGGATTTCATTTCAAAGTTTCCCTAGGAATTCCTTTTGGAATCCTTCCGGAGTTTGAATTTTGGGCCACAGTCGTATGATTCATACAAATTTCGTTTCGTTTTGTAAGGTGAACTCCGAGGGAATTGTTGTGGAATTCCCGTTGACTCCCGGAGGATTCCTTATCGGGTACTGGAAGTACTTCGGATTGGGATACCTGAGCGACGTGGCTGTGGCGCTTGAAGAACTAGTTGCTGGGATGCTACTGGTGCTTCGTTGAAACCAGGTGCAAGTTGAAAAACGCTCCGGGCGACCATAGAGCAATTCTGAGTAAGGGGAACTAATTATAAGAAATCTATGTGTATCCTTTCCCAGGCACTTGTCGCTTTTGGCCAGCTCTGGAATTCTTTTATTGGGGCTATGTTTTCAACCTTTCATACGCTCCAACTCTTGGCATTCTCTGTTGTCTGACTAGGGGGTCTATGGTTGCAGTTACAGCATTTTGAATTTACCACATGTTTATGCAATAAAATATTGGTTTTATTCCTGTTAAGGAAGGAACTTCTAATAGCTGACGCAAAAATTCTCCGCTGTCTTGCTGTTCCATGTTATTCAAAATTATTGACTTTAAATCAGCAATATTAAAATGTGCTCCATCATGAAAGGTTTTGTATAATTTAAAAAACGGTACTTTTAAAATAATAATAATAAACTTGTACTTACGCAACTTTTATTTCTTAGACATTGAAAGAGCAGAGTTCGCATAACATGCATTTATAGTAAGTAAAATTACTATATTTTTATTTTGCCAATTGCAAAATTTTTTTGTAATGCGGAAGGCTTAATGATATCAGTTTTCTGACATTGGAAAATATTTTAACAAACAATTTTTATACCCTCGCAGAGGTTATTTTTATTTCAGTCAAAGGTTTGCAATGGAGTGAAGGAGACCCTATAAAGTAAATCAGCATCGATCTAGCCATGTCCGTCTGTCAGCCTTTCCGTTAAACCGTCCGTCCGTCCGTTTCAATGCAAACTATTCTCTCAGTTTTAAAGCTATCTGCAAATATTTGCATGTAGTAAACAATTCATATATCATATATTCATAAATCATATAGCTCCCATAGGAACAATCGGAGAAAAAACGAAACAAAATTATAACTCTGCTGTTTTGTAATTTTGTTTTTAATTATTTCTTTAACTATTATTATTTCAGAATTACCTTTAACAGCTTCCTTTCACAAAGATCTATTCACCATCCGTTGAACGGATTTATAAGGTTTTGCCGTTCCAATAATTTCCCAGTTAGTCCCCTCTTAAAATTTGACGGACTTTAACGAACTAGTTTATGCGATTGCTAGCCGATATTTTTTAGGTGAAACCCTCTCCCAAAGCAGACCATTCCAGAAAAACCGTTTCCACAGAGCTGATCTGAACAGATGTGGCTCATCAAAACATAAGAAAAAATGGTTGGCCTGTTGACTTTGTTTATGTTTTTTTTCACGATGTTATCTGTGTTAATCGGAATTTCACATAATTAAAATCTTCCAACCGTTTTCAACGTATGGTCTGTGTGGAAAGAGAGCATTATAATTGAATAAAATTGGACTCCCATTTCATATAGCTCCCATGGTAAAAATGGGAATATAAAAACCAATTATTTAAAAAAAATTTCAACTTGTTTTTTGTAACTTTTTTTTTGATTAGGCGACAGTAATTGTTTAATACATTTAGATTGGTTTTCGGGCCCTAAATCATCGATTTGATACGCACAAAAAATTCAACAGAAGGACAAAAGTTTTCATTTTCTTTTAAACGGTGTATTGGATTGAGATGACCAAGATGTCGTTGGACGCGTATTTAATGCCAATTTACTATCCCTGACATAAATTGTAGATTTGTGGAGTTTTGGTATTATGGAGCAAATGAATGAGAACAGGTTATTAGACAAATATCGTTACATGTCGCGACATTGCCGATGTACGCTGCAATGTACCAAATTTCCACTGTGGTAATTTGCTTTATGTGTTGTTTTGTTTTTATTCTAGAAATATCAACAAGAAAGAAGTAATGTAAGTTAACTTATTTGAGTTTTAAAATGTGTCTTATAATAGTGTTTATAAAAACAGCTTTAATTATTTTCGTAAGGCTAAAGAAAATTCTTAAACTGACAAATACCTACATATGTACGTATAGCAAAATATCAAAGTATTAATATCGTATACATACACCCGTAGGGTGTCTATTTTTTGTATCGTTAGCATTATAGTTGTTCTTCTGTTTAAATTCTTTAAAGATAATTTAAATTGTTTTATGCGATAATTTTCGTACAAACGTAACCATGTATACATATGTATACTTATATATGTATAAGTACATACTTATGTACATATGTAAATATGTACATATGTTCAGCTTATTAAAAGAAGAGTTGTTCAAAATTAAATTCATAATGGAATAAATTAAACTATTTTAAGGTCATTAGCTATCTAATATTTAGTCCAATATAAAAGATAATTTTACACCCTTGCAGAGAATACAACAAAATGGTCAGATACATATGTACAGTGCCGCACTAAAGTGATGGCACAGTTGCAAACGTCAACTTCAAATGTTATTCCCAGGCGTGTTCAGCATTTTTATGATATATCTTTTTTTCATATATTTAAATTAAACATTTGTTTATTCAAAGGCACATTTGTTTAGGTATTTTTTTGTAACGTACTTAAAACTATTTAATCTTAAACAAAAAACGAACTTATTTCGTGAAACAAAAGTCTTGGCACACTTCACCAAAAATCCGGGCCGGATCGGACGACTATAGCACATAGCTCCCATAAGAACAATCGAAAAAATAAATTAAAAACAATTATGACTTTGCTGTTTTTTGTTTTTTTTAGTTCTTCCACATATAGAATGGTTAAATTTTTCAGAATTACGGTTTAAATTTCATCAAACTCGGACGACTATATCATATAGCTCCCAAAGAAATAATAAAAATATATAAAAAAAACTATCAAATAATTGAGCTGCAAATCATCATAGGTTCAATGTTTTTAAACATATACGCAAGAAAATCATAATTTTATTGTTTTAAAAATTTTTATTCTTGCAATAGCTGCAAGGTTATATGAACTTCGGCTTGCCGAAGTTTGTTTTCTTTCTTGTTTGCTTTATAACATCTTCAAGACGCCTAGGCATGGAATGAGCAAACTTTTTTTGTAGTCTAATCTGAAATATTTCGCCATTCCTCCAATAAGGCCTTCTTAAGGTCATTTTTTGATGAAATGTCGTGTTTTTCATCCGCCGATCCAGTTCATCCCAAAAGGTGCTTGATCGGATTCAGGTCAGCTGACTGTGGTGGATATGGCAACATACGCACATTTTTGGCAGTATACTTCGAATCATTGTCTTGCATAAATGTGAAGCAATTCGGCATATTCAGCTTTAGGCCATTTTTTTAGGGTTTTCCTTTAGAATGTTGAGGTAGTATGCCTTGTCCATGATTTCCTCGATGAAGACAAACTCTCCAACACCTGCCGATGACATGCATCCCCACACCATGACTCCTCCGCCGCCGTGTTTTACTGTACGTGCCACACTTGCTGACGGCCATCGGATCGAAATATATTAAATTTACTTTCATCAGAGAAGATGACCAGATCCCAATATACAATTGGCTTAGTCAAGTGCTCTTTGGCATAGGCTAAACGCTTTATTTGATTGACCTCAGAGATCAATGGCTTTCTTCTAGCAGTACGGAAATGGTAATTGGCCTTGCGAAGGGTCCTTCTAACTGTTATGGGATGAATTTCCTTCCCAGACTCAGTTTTAACCTCAGCGGCAATTTGAGAAAAGATATTTTCGGGTCTAGCTTAACTTTTCGAACCACCTTGTTAGATTTACGGTCAGTTAAGAGCCTCGGGCGTCCTGATCTGGGAGCGTTCTCCAAACTTGCTGCTCCCTTAAAGCGGTGCACGATTTTTCTGGTTGTGAATCAGCTTAGTTCCATAATCTGGGCTATTTTGTCATAATATTTGCCTTCACTGTGCAGGTGAAGCATAATTTTTCGCTGAGCTGCATTAGTTTCCTTGCGCTTTTGTGCCATTTTGTATAAATTTAGGCAAATGGCAAGAAAACTTGATAAAAACGTCACTTTGTCTCAAAATTTTTGTCGCCAAGTAGTTAAGGAGAAGTTCCGTTAAAACAAATGTGCCTTTGAATAAATAAATGTTTAATTTAAATATATAAAAAAACTTGTTTCATAAAAAATGCTGAATACGCCTGGGAATAACATTTGAGGTTGACATTTGCAACTGTGCATCACTTTAGTTCGGTACTGTAAATCGCAGAGGAGACCATTTCGACCCTACAATGTATACACTTGTACATTGATGTATGTAGAAACCCTTGCACAACTGTATGTGTATCATTTATCAGCATTACCAACCGAGTAAAATCCGCCTGCCTGTCTTATAGCCTGTTTCCATTGGCGCATTAAAACGCATTTAGCCTAATGCGCATTTATTTACTCAGGGAATCCCATAAGGCTAAATGCCGCATTTAAATAAATGCGATTTTTAAATGCGACTAAAAACCATTCGCCCCGAACGTTTTTAGAAAAAATACCGGAATATACCGATGTTTAACGATATTTTGTTCGTGCCACCACTACAACAGCTGTTTTCTATAAGCAAGGTTGGCGCAATTTTTGATGTCTTTTGAATATAAAATCTATTTTGTATAAAAATGACTAAAACCTAGAGCGCACGCTGCAAATTCTGCTCGCAGTACCACAATGCATATGCATATACGGGGACCCTTGCTCTTTTTAGAAACTGTGGTGGTCTCCATTGCAAACCCGTCATAGCAACGCAATCAGCTTCGCTTCCTTGTCGTCCAAGTTGGCAAATGCCTCGGTCGCATTATGGATGTCCTGCTGAGCATTACAGAGCTTAGTAAACTCACTCATGTTCATTAGTTTTAATTAATTTATTTTGGATTTGCCAAAATTCAAAAGTAAACAAACCCAGATCAGCTGTTTGTGCCACTCACATGTCGGAGCAGTATAAGCTAAATGCTAAAGCGCCAATAGAGTCAGGCACATTTACAAAGTCCACTAATGCGGCATCGGAATCAAGCTATTATTTACTTAGTCTAAAATAGTATTTTTAAAATACTTAATTTTGTTAAAAAAAATTAAAAACAATTTATTGATGCCTAAAATTTTTTTATTTAAATACATTAAATAAAAAGAGTACATACACATGTGCAGTGGTGGAAATCTTATTTTGCACACAAACCATCTAAATCTTAAACATCTAAAACTAAATTAAACAGTGTAATTTTCAAATTTATTTATTTTTTAGTTAGTAAAGGTATTTGCAAGAATTTTAGAAATATTTTTTAGAAGAATTAAAAACGAAAAAATCACAAGAAATAAGATAAGTTCGGCAAGAAGAAGTTTACATACCCTCGAAGCTTTTACAAAAGCTAAATACATATTCTATAAATCCACTTTATTTCGATTTTTATGCCGATGCATTTTTTATCGATCCTGCTGTAATACAGCTAAAGGGCTCACAACTTATTTAAACCTAACACCATCCAAAACTTAAACAATATATGAAATCTTAACTAAAAAACTGTTCAAACTGATTTTAATGCTGCATAGTTAATGTATGTTAAAAATAACTTTTATTTTATTCAAAGAATTTTAATATATTTTTTTAGTTAGAATACGAAAAAGATCTCAGAATTGGACCACATATCACCACAGCTAAAGCCTTATTTATTTATATTTAACAGTTTATATTATTTTTTGAATTGGTTCCACCAATTTTGTTGTTGTTTCTGGGTATAAGGCACCCCTTTTGGGTTATTTATAAGAATTTTTTATGACGGCGATCCCTGGAGACTGTTCTGACGGTAGCACCATATATGGTCGGCCCGTCCCTATCTCAAGGGTGAGGATAGTGTTTTGACATGGACAGTATGAAACCGCAGTCGGCACACGCGCACTGTGTCGCGGTGCAAATTACTCACGCAAAAAAGTGTGAGCATGTTATAGTATATGTGCCGTCCACTACCAATCGGAAGTGAACACATTCTAAAATTAATTGTTTTACGCTTTTTTGCATCTACAAAAATTTCAATTGTGCATTGTGCAAGCATTCTACAACGCACTACTAGAACGAACTTTAAAACTGTTTCTCGGAAAACTTTCAGGATTTGTTACAAAACAAGCAATTCGTTCCGCAAGAACATAGTTAGAGTGGTTCTAAAACATGTAAAATCCCTTATTTTTAATTTCAATTTTTTTTTGAATAATTTTTTTTATATACACTTTTTTATTATCTCGTTATTTTGTTAATTCGGCTGGTTTGATTCTTAAGTCATCTTAAAAGTGAAAGCCATCTTAAGGTTCTTAATGTGGTCGGTAATCCGGTACCCGTCCCTATTTTGCTTTCAGTTAACACAATGACAATTTCATTTGTGCTCAAAAATTGTAAACAGTTAAAAAACTAAAAATTCTGAAATGCAAAACCCTGTTTGATAAAAATGTAAATATAAATTTAGAAACACTTACCAAATAAATCTTAATTTCTTATCTCTTGTTCACCATAAACAGGGACCACTTTTATTTTGAGTTCACCCTAAACTGAACTGAAAGAAAAAAGAGAGCAAACAAATCAAAGAAATAAGTTTATAAAACTGAAATTTAATACAAATTTATATATGATAAAAACTTTAAGTACCTTATGTTTTGTTGTTCTGGAATTAAACAAAAAAAGAATATGTATAATAATACTTGTTGAACGCATTAATTAAATGCATTATAGAATTAAACTGATATCTTTCTGCAGTGTATGCTCAAAAATTCATTTCCTTTTATTTTTTCAATTTTGATATGTGTTTTGAGCGTATATTGTATATAAGATTGGGTATACATTTTTATTTTTAAAAATGTACTTTAATAATTAATTTAATTTAATTTATTTTTAAAATTTTAAAAATTTAACATTTTTATTTTATTTTTTTAGAAATTCTTTTTTTTTTTATTATTATTAATTTTTAATTAATTTCTTAATTTTAATTATTATTATTATATAGCTGCCTATCAAATAATTGAGCTGCAAATCATCATAGCAAGTCAATCATAATTTGAATGTGTTCAAAAATATTTGATTTTTGCATTAGAGTGTTATTTGTGTTCAGACAAATAGTGAGGGAAAAATTAAACAACTTGCGAATCCAATATCAGATGAACCAAACATTTAAAACTAAAAATGTGGTAATGGAAATAATTGTTAGGGTATGTTAATTAATAGTTACTAATCGTTGTTCTATATTTATATGTGTTGGTGTTCTTATAACCAATTTGTTGCAAATGTGTAATTCTTGGTAATTTTAACAAAAGCACTCATGTTCTGTTAAACGCCTTTAAGGTATTAATCATATGTGTTAAACAAATTACTTAAGAATCAATTTATATCAATGCCCGTTCTTGCCTCTTTAACAAAAATCAATACTTGTTGCACGGTTTTATAAGTTTAGTCATGGAGCGGTCTTAGAAGTTTGGAAAGAATACAAACGCAAAGAAGACGCCGTCTAACTGATGACTAAATAGGGAAAATATCAAAAAATAATTTTAATTATTTCTAGTAATATGTGACTTTGATGGTTAAAGTCGATAAAAATCGAGTAAAACTATTAAAGTGGTTATTTACGGAATTTATTTCAAAGGATTTACTGCATAGATTTGAAAAGATATTTTATTGTTTAAAGATACATGTGATTTGTAATTGTTGTTTATAAACTTGAAAAAAAATACCCGAACCTTGGAATGTGCTTTTCATAACACACGTAAAAACTGCAGTGGTCCCGCTTAAGTCACGTTTTGTCGAGCGGGTTGATCAGAAATCAGGAAAATTTTATTCCTTTGATTTGTTATGCAACAATAAGTGAAAAATTAAATTCTTACGACATTTTTTGACCTAATGAGCTATAAAAACGGAACGAAAAAAAAAAACAAATTTAAAATCCTACTCGGCCAAACGCTATGTATTGTGAGTAATTGGAAAAATAAATTATTAAAATCGGACTGCACTAATTTCGGGAAACGTGTTTAAAGGTAAATAACGGTGTATAACTTGATAGAAATTGGTACCTTACGGTTATCAGGAATATACGAAAAAATATATTTTCGACAAAATCCTTTTTGCAGCGTATTCCCAGACACATATAGATTAAAATAATGAAAATTCATCAAAATATGAGATTTTTTTCGGTAAGCTAAATGACAGGGACATGTGGTTTTTATTGTCAACTTTTTTTTATATTTCTTTAATCATTGAAATTTATATCTTGCTGAATTTCAAAATGGAAAATCGCGTCGATCCTGCAAAATGCAAAGCATCGTCTCGGATTTCAACTATGCAGACTCATGTGGTGAACCGGAAATGAGTTATGAATACCATTTCTGAAAATTTATGAGATTATCACGATAAATCGTTCGATAATGGGATCGGAACAGAGAAATGTATCGTAACAAAAAATCCTTTTTCACACACATTGTACGCATACGTACATACATACAACACACAGAAAACTGTAGAGAAACAAGAGAAACTAAAATTAATTTTTGGAGTATACGATTTTTAATAAGCCCTTTTACATTGGAGAAATTGTGTAGAATAAGAAATTTAAAATTTGTTGCCGTATTCCAATGGCATGGATAATGATTCAGCCGGGGTCCTTTTTTTTCATAATGCGGTGGTGTATTTAAAGTGTTTGTCAGCAAAAAAAAAATTTAATTTAGTTATTAATGGCTGTTTATGAATTGGATGGTGTTTGGTTTCAAATAAGATGGGAGCCACTGTGAATGGCGTCTACTGCCTCGCGGGCAATCCATCCGTGGTCGCGGGGGTTGTACCTTTTTAGTAAGTATATTAAGTTCCCAATCCAACATACGCTTCAATTGTTTAACTGCATATAATGATTATTGGTTTCGTTTACTTAAAAACTTGTAAGGCTGCCGGTTTAACTTTCTGCTTCCACGCACTTTTAATCTATTATTTTATCGTATGCTAATCGCCCGGCGTAACCATTCGTTGGCGAGGGCCAGCCATCAGCTGTTCTGTTATATGTATGTTCATGCCGTATAAAATTAGATCCGTAATTTTAAAATAGTATACTATCACTATATAACTAAAAATGTTTAATTTTTTTTCAAAGGAAGCTTTATGGTAAGATCGTCCTATCCGGCCAGCCCGACCCGGCTCGAGATATATATATATATACCAACAACAATAATAAGAGAAATTTTTTTGTGAAAGTACGGTCTATTGCGTATAAAACGGACAGGACAGAAGTGCCTAGATCGACTCTCCTAGTGATGCTGATCGTAAGTACATATATATATAAGTTCAGAAAATGTCTTCAAATGTCTACCCTCTTCAAAGAGAGAACAAGGACAGAGCTTATTTCCATCCAAGAAATAAAATTCAATTCATAAATAAAGTTTATGGCCAATAAAAAAATTAGAAACAAGGTATAACCATGTTTTATTGTTGATATGTATACGACCTAATGAAATGTTACAGATGAATTCTAAACATTAATGAGTAATTTTTTAAAAAAAAATTTTGCGATTAAAGCTTAGCTCAAAGGGCGACAAAATAAAAGCACCGCCCTGAACAAAAGTAATGTAATTTTATTTTGGTGTTTTTATATATTAAATTTTTGCCGATAATAAACTATATTATCAAAAGATAACTATAAAGAAGTAACGCTGTAGTTGATTGCCCCAACCTTAAGGTACCCATTACTCAGTTTACAGACATTTGTGGAGTACTTTGCACGACGAATCTTGTCAATGTGTCGTGCCTACTACGGATATGTACTGTTGATGTTTTTGCTCTGACGGGCTTTGCTGCTGCTCGGGTTAGACGTCCACATGTGATAACTTCTCCGATTGTACAATACAAAGATTGCACATCTCATACTAAAAAATTTTCTGTTTTAGTAGAAGCTTGTAGATGAGGGGAGAGCGAAAGAACGGAGAGAGGTTATATTCTTAGTTCTTCGTTTATAGCCTAAAAATGGCTACGATGGGAACCCTTTTTTTAGCAAGGTCACTCTCTTTAGTTTGATTATATAAGTCCCAAATAATTATTTATTATTTTTTGTAGACTTTTGTAGATAAGTTTTCTTGGTTTTTCAAAAATCCCAAAAATGCTTAAAAACTGAGCGTCACAAGGGGCGATCCCCTTTAAAAATAATTTCCAAAATGAAGACAACGGGTTTTGAACCAGTGTAACATGGCTTAATCGCAAATCTTAACCATTACACCACATGACAAGCTGAGCTTGGTCTAACAAGATGTAAACTACAAGCCAGCATTGCGTGTTCCACGGCAAAGAACGGGTTCCACTGCTGGAAAAGTAAAGTAGAAGTAGTTTTTGAAAGCCGGCTCGATGTCTTGTGATGGTGGTGGAAAGTTAAAAACATTGTTTTAATATTTTATTTTAAAATATTTCTGTTGCTATAATGGCAACTATTTCATTGCAACTATTTTTAAAAATCCTAAAATAATAATTAATTCTAGTCTCAAACAATTTTTGAACATAAAACATACATTACTTACACGTCTGCACTGCTCGGCTTACCTGTTTCTTACTGTTTTCAAATTGACAGTGATATCGGTCTTATACGATTATGTTATAGCCTGATTCCATTGGCGCATAAAATGGACTTTTTAAATGTGCCTGATTCCATCAGCACGAACAACTGATCTGGGTTTGTTTACTTTTGAATTGTCGCAAATCCATACAAAAATAAATTAACAATCATGTATATGAGTAAGTTTACGGAACTTTGTGATGCTCAGCAGGATGCCCATAATCGTATTGTGGCATTTTGCCAACTTGACGACAAGAAAGGGTTTCGTTTGACGGGTTTGCTGAGGAGCCCACCACAGTTTCTTTCTTAGAGCAAAATCACCGTACATATATGGTTTTATATAGTTTTTTCCTGCCAGATTGCTTTTATAGAGGTGGCACTAACGAAACTTCGTTAACCATTTGTGTTTTCCGGTCTGCATACAGCCGCTTTAAAAAGTTGTAGCGAAAAACTTTAAGCACCCGCTGATGCAAAAACATCTAATTGATCTACAAAACTTAAAAGAAAAGCACACAAAATTCAATTTTTCCGACAAAAAAAAATGGATATTAACGCAAAACTAAATATAATTTGAAAGTTTTTCCTCTGTAAATGATTTATGCACTAATGTTGGCCTTTGATGAATGACATGGTGATATGGTGATCACCCGATCCATTAATTTCTGCTGGATTTCCCCATAAATATCATCCAGCTTTTTTACCCCGCAGGTCAAATGAAGTGAATATCTTCCTATTCTTTCATATCGAATTGGCATTTGTTCATATAATTGCATATATCTTAAAACCGCAGACTTGGCTAGTAGGCATCTCCATTTCCACTACCACCACTACCGAATTTACAGCCTACTCCCGTCGTCTCTTTCTAGCACATGCACCTTTTATGGAAGAAAATGCCGCTGAAGCGGAATTTGGTCGTTGAAGCAGAAACCCGCCTAGGCTATTAATCGCATTTATTTTAAATTCGGCATTTAGCCTTATGGGAGTCCCTGTGGAAATATTGTGGGCAAAAAGTTTACGAACATGTTGTATTAAATTTCAGTACGCATTAGGCTAAATGCGTATTAATGCGTCAATGGAATCAGCCCATTGATCGTCTGCCTGACGAGGATTTGTCAGTAGGTGTCTGTATACAGTTTGTCTTTGTATCTTAATCGGAGAGTCTATTTTGGGTTTGTGCGCCATTTCTAACGCGAAGAGCTTTCTGCATTGTTGTTTTTTGTTGCACAACCACTTACATCAAAATTTTGTGGACAATAACTGCATTTTGGAAAATGTTTTGACGTCGTAATTTGTAGTTAGATTTATGTTCTCTTATCCTTGTTTTAAATTTTACTATATATTTTTTTGACACGTTTCTTTGTCCGTTCCTTTTGCACCGAATTTTGGTTTTATAAAATATATATTCTAATGTGTTTGTTGGCTGGTGTGCGATTACTTTTATTTCAATTGTTTTGCAGCAGTCAGATTTCATTAGTAGTTCCGATAATTTTATTTTTTGGGTGCTTGTTTCTAATTTTTTTTCAAAATTATTATTTGTCATTATTTATCTGTATCTTTGGGGGTACATCTTGTCCGATATGCCTAACAACAGTCTGAAACAGCCATTTGCTGTATTTTTATACCCTTGCAGATGGAATTATAATTTCAGTCAGAAGTTTGCAACGCAGTGAAGGAGACATCTCGAGCCTATAAAGTAATATATTCTTGATCAGCATCACTAGGAGTGTCGATCTAGCCATGTCCGTCTGTCCGTCCGTTTCTACGCAAACTAGTCTCTCAGTTTTAAAGCTATCTGCATGAAACTTCTCCCAAAGTTGTCTTTCTATTTCAGTAGTATATAAGTCGGAACGAGCCGGAGCGGAAGACTATAGCATATAGCTCCCATGGGAAAATATAATTAAAAAAAATTATAACTTTGATGTTTTCTAATTTTAATTTTAATTTTTTTAAATCTTTACTTCTTCGAGATATAGTAATGGTTAAATACTTCAGAATTACGGTTTAAATTTCATTAAAATCGGACGACTATAGCATATAGCTCCCATAGGAACTATAGCTTCAATGTTTTTAAAAATACACGAAAGTAAATCATCATTTAACGTTTTCAAGAGTATTTAGTTTTGAAATAGCTGCAAGGGTATATGAACTTTGGTTTTGCCGAAGTTTGCTTCCTTTCTTGTTAATCATGGTTCTTTGATGTTAATATTTTCATGTCTAACAAGAAAATCTAAGTATGTTTTTCTTATAGTTGTCTTCTAATTCTATTGTAAATTTTAGATTGTAATGGAACGATTTGGACGTGCCCAGAGTAGTTTAGATGTTATCTTCCTTCATTGTCGAAAATAGTTTGTATACATATTTTGTTAGTGTCTTTGGCTTTTGAAATATCAATTTATTGTATACAAAATCTAACCATGAAGATGATGCAAAAGTAACAAAGTGTTACAGTATGTACCCTTTAGCCATTATTTTTTTTTTGTTTGTAATATTAATAATTTTTTTTTTTTTTATTATAGTTATTGTTTTTATATTATGTATAGCCACACGTGATAGATTTCTAAAGAACCAAATTGATTATGAAATAAAATTTTTTAATCTATCTATATGTACTATTTTTTTTTTATTTTTATTATTTGATATTGTTATGTTATAGCTCATAGCTGTTATACTTTATAGGGATCCGTATTTAAAATCAAATTCCCTTAACTCAAAATCTAAAGTTTTTTTGTCGTAATTAATTTTATGTTTGCTTAAGTGATTCTAACATTATTTTGATTCTTTAGCATAGTCTTCTATGTTATATAGGGTTTTATCTAATCTATAATATTACAATTTTTAGGAAAATTTGAAGTTTTACCAAAAATAACTAACTCATATGGACATTAGTCATGTACCATAGAGGGGATTGTGTTAAAACAATATACTTAGTATTGCATCCACACATCCCAATCTGTTTTGTCAACTGAGATGTATGATCTGGATAAACTTCATTAAACGTTCTGTGGCTTTGCTCCACAGTTCCCACAGTCTGATGATTATGTGCGGTAGAAGTTATGTTTTTGATATTCAAATTTTTGCATAACTCTTCTATTATTGAATTTTTATATTATGTTCCCATGTCCGTATTGAACGTCTTCATTGGACCGTACTAGAATTAATTCTTCAAATACAGCTTTTTGCTACTGTGTTTGCATTTTTGTTTTTTATTGGTATTGCTACTTAATATTTTGTTGAATCGCAGATGTTAAGTTACTGCGTATTAATTTCCTTGTTTAATTACTCTATCAAATGACATTTCTGGGGTTTTAGTTATGCCGAACCTTCTCTGGCAGTGTGATGGTTGTGTTGTTTGTAATGATTGAGCACAAAAAAACTCATATCTACAACAAGCATGGAGAGGACCAACAGCATCTATCCATCATTAGTGACTTTAACCTGACCGCCCTTGTATGGGCGGACCCCTTGCCATACTCATTCCTTATTGCCAGCATCATCCACATGAGATAGTATAAGTCAATAATATACGCAACGACATACATAGGTCTTAGGATTTAGTATTTATTAGTTCCGGTTTTAAAATTTCCTTAATTTCATGTAATTTACCTATTATCAACTGCGATGTTCATCATGTTTTATAGTTTGGCGCCTTCAGCGGACCATTCTTGCAAAATTCATTTTGTGAAAACTGCCTTTTCTATCAAAGTGAAATATCACTTCTGGGGAACAGTTCTTTCGCACGATAGTTATAAGCTGTGTTTAAAAAACTGAAGTAAGTTTCATTTCATATGATTTTGCTTCTTCTTCTGCTCCTAGAAAAGCAGAAGTTGCAGTCGAAGCAAATGCAAAAATCAAAAAGCGAATAAAAGTAAAAAGCAGCACGCTTGTTTTCGTTTCATTGCTTGCTGCTTTGCTGTTGCTCACAGTTTATGAGCTGCGGCAGGCATCGGACTTTCGGAAGTCGTCGGAAATATCTTCACCATCAGTACATAGCAGAAGTCGAAAGCGGACAAAAACAAAAGCCAAAATCTTTTTGGAATGGTGTCAAATCTAAGAAAAATGCTTTTTAGTCCCCTCTGCTATGCTCCTTGGAAATTTATCTGTTCCTGTATACCTCTTGCAGAGGGTATTATAATTATGGGCATAAGTTTGTTACGCAATGAAGGGAGGAATTTTTCCGACCACATAAAAGTATATTAATTCTTGATCAGGATCAATACGGGAGTCGATATAGCAATGTCCGTCTGTCTGTCTGTTTCAATACCGTTTCGCTGTCGTATTAATACATGTATACGGAGATCAATTTTTGAAAGCGCCCCGATCGGAAGTCTAAATTTTTAATTTGGTACATTTAGCACACCGTTTAATCAACAACTCATAATTTAAAACTCTTTTGTTTTAAAAAAGATACATTTTAAACCAATTTTATTTTTAAGCATAAGCACACACCCCCGATTTCGTTCTTAGTATTAGTTTCAACGTTTTTTGGGGAAAAAATGGTCAAAATTCTCTGAACCATTCTCTTATTTTATTTAAATGAGATAAACTTGGGTTTTCCATATAATCGATTAATTTGGGTCTCAAGTTATTTGAATGGAAGAACTCAGAGAGCTCTCTTTTCAAAACACGGTTTCCAAAATTATCTATGTAATATTTTTAAGTGACCTAGGAAAGTCGTTTGGGTTCTTTGCTGTTTACTCAATTTATTATTAATTTTCATGATGATGTTAAGCTTTCTTATAGCCTGATTCCATTGCCGCATTAGTGGACTTTTTAAATGTGCGCTGATTCCATTGCCGCATTAGCATTTGTTTAATGCTACTCCGACATGTGAGTGGCACGAACAGCTGATCTGGGCTTGTTTACTTCTTGAATTTTGCCAAATCCAAAGAAATTATTTAAAATTAATGAACTTAAGTGAATTTACTAAACTCTGTAATGCTCAGCAGGACATCCATATTGCGACCGAGCCATTTGCCAACTTGGACGACAATGAAGAGAAGCTGATTGCGTTGTTATGACGGGTTTGCAATGGAGACCACCACAGTTTCTAAAAAGGGCAAGGATCCCTGTATATGTGGGAGTTATTCTATGCCAGAGATTCAGCAGTAATTCATTGTGGTACTGCGAGCAGAATTTGCAGCGTGCGCTCTAGGTTTCAGTCATTTTTATACAAAATAGATTTTATATTCAAAGACATCAAAAATTGCGCCAACCTTGCTTATAGAAAACAGCTGTTTTAGTGGTGGCACGAACAAAATATCGTTAAACATCGGTATTTTCCGGTATTTTTTCTAAAAACGTTCGGGGCGAATGGTTTTTAATCGCATTTAAAAATCGCATTTAATTTAAATGCGGCATTTAGCCTTATGGGATTCCCTGTGTAAATAAATGCGCATTTGGCTAAATGCGTTTTAATGCGGCAATGGAATCAGGCTATTAGTTCTATAATAATTTACTGTCCGTTTCGGCTTACAGTTGATATTGATTGTTTTCAGAGATGTTGCCAATCTACCTCTTAAATCTAAACTTACTTTAAAGTAACTTATGATGACTTATTATGTGTGCAAGGTTAAGTTTACAAGTTAATTTTTTCATAATATGCCAATGCCAAATTGAGTTAAGGACTTAGGATAACTTCTTGAGCCAAAACTGAAATTCGATTCAACACCTTCTGCTTACAAGGCTGTAAGGGTTCATGGGTTTAAAAGGTGGTGGTCGAAAGAATTTGATGATCCTTATACAACTAAATTAAATTAATTAGAAAATTGATATCCCTTTTGGTTTTTTATGTCAAGTACACACCATTCGTAATGAGTGGGTACAAAAAAATGTGTTCTTGGGATCAAAATATTTACCCTAGTGGAGTTATAGCCTGATTCCATTGCCGCATTAGTGGATTTTTAAATGTGCCTGATTCCATTGGCGCATTAGCATTTAGCCAATGCTACTCCGACATATGAGTGACACGAACTGCTGATCTGGGTTTGTTTACTTTTGAATTGTTGCAAATCAAAACGAAATGATTTAAAAATCATGAATTAAAAAAATAAGTTTACGGATATCTTTAGTGCGCAGCAGGTCATCCCTAATGCCATCGAGGCATTTGTTAACTTGGACGACAAGAAAGGGAAGCTGATGGTGTTGTTTGACGGGTTTGCAAAGGAGAGCACCACAGTTTCTAATAAAAGAGCAAAGTTCCCCGTATATGTGTGAGTTTTTTTCCTGCCAGACATGCAGAAGTAATGCATTGTGGACCTGCGAGCAGGATTTACTGCGCTTGATATTGTTTTCAGAATTTGTACGTAAAATAGATTTTATATTCCAAAGAAATCAAATATTACGCCATCCATGCATAAAAACCCAGCTGCTATTGTGGTGGCACAAACGAAATTTCGTTAAAAATCAGTATTTTTCGGTATTTTTTCTAAAAATGTTCTGGGCGAATGATTTTTAATCGCATTTATTTTAAATGCGGCATTTAGCCTTACGGGATTCCCTGTGTAAATAAATGCGCATTAGGCTAAATGCCTTTTAATGCGCCAATGGAATCCGGCTATTATATTGCTCCTCTTGTAAATCGAACAATTCTATTTTAATGCTTAATCTTATCAGAGGTGATATTGATTAAATTAATTGCTAAGCCGCTTTTTGTTGTGCCTTTTAGATCAATTATTGCCTAATTGCCAAGATCTAATTCAAATTTTAAAAATAAAATAATTTTTATATTTCTGAAAGGACTATTCAGCAGAAACTGCTATAATTTCAGCAAGTTGAATTTGTATGGAATAGCTGATCGAGTTTCAGTGTATTTCTGATGAATTTTCAAAATTCAGTCGTTTCGGGAATACCCAAAACATAAATTCAAGAAATATGACTGAAAAAAATGAAATACATGTATTTTGTTGAAAATGGAGGTAGTCTTTTAAAATATTGCAGTATCCCACCATAATAATGGCGTCAAACATTTTGCACTAATAAAAAAACTATCGTCTTTTTGCCTATTTTGCGGGTTATGTATATAATAACTATTCAATGCCTTCTTTCCACTCAGTCCATCAGTTGGAAACGGTTGTAATTTTTGACAAATGTGAAACTCCGATTTCCACAGAGCAAATCCGCCTTCCGATTTAAGCTCTACTGAACATACATATGTGGCTCGTCAAAACGTAACAACAAAGTCAACAGGTCAACCATGAACGTAGATGGATCTCTGTGGAAAGGGGCTATAAATTAAGGAGCGCCGCACTTAATAATAGGGTATTTCCACAGAGATCCCTTCACCATCCACCTTCCGATTTCAGCTGGTCTCTCTCTCTGTGCAAATTATAGTTTCACATTTGTTGAAAATTCCAACCGTTTCCAACGGATGGACTGCGTGGAAAGAGGATATAAATTTTTATTTGTAAACAAATTCTTTTTAATAATTTGTAGTTGACTGTAGTTAACTGAAATGGTGTGTACATTATTTTTGTTTTAATAACTACACTTCTATAAAACGATAAGTTTCCGTGTGTTATTATGTGCATAGCGACGCAAATGTGTTTCAACGGTTTTTTATTTTGAAACGAATGATTAAAAGTTAGGTTACTTGGCGTTTTTCTCGGGAACGATTAAATTAACTGAAAACTTTTGCTTCTATTTCCAAGATTAAATATTCTTTAAAACATCTACATTTCGATATATATGCTTGTATGATTAAAGCCGTGACGACTTATAGCTCAATTATTCGATCGTTCCAATTGTCAGCTATCTGAAATCGTTTTCCGATTTAAATAACATTGAAAGCGTTATTCTGAAATTTAAAATCATTACTATGTTCAAAAGAATTCAAAATAAAAAAAAAATTTAAAGTTAAATATTTTTGTTTATCCATTTTTGGTTTATAATTTGATTGCTCCCATTTTGGAATATTAAACCAATACATCTCGAAGAACAAAAAAATTAAAATACAGCAACGTTTTCATTTATTTTTCCGATTGTTCCTATGATAGCTATTTGGTATAGTCGTCCGATGCGGCTCGTGCAGATAGCCTTAAAACTGATAGACTAGTTTGCGTAGAAACGGACGGACAGACGGACATGGCTAAATTGACTCTTTTAGTGGTGCTGATTTGGAATTTTAATACTGTTAGGGTCACAAATGTCTCATCTTCTTTGCAAACTTCTTTCTGAAATTTTAATACCCTCTGCAGGGGGTATAAAACTGTATAAGATTACATATAACATGTGTTTTTACAAAATTTTTCATTTGAAGATATAGGCAAAACCGTTTTTTGCCAAAAAAAATGGTATTTGTAACATTTTCGATAATTTTTAAAAAACCAGGATCCCAACGGAAGAGCCCGTGCCTTTTAACGGAAAAGCTCGGGCCTTTTTATTTGAAAAATAAAAAGTAAGACCGCGCGTACCAATTTAATTTTAACCTATTCTTGGCACAATTTTTTTAGTTAATTGGATTACATAATCTCAAACAAATTAATCGGTGTTAAAACCTGTCCTAGTAGACTTTAGTTTAAGCGTGACTGATGACTCTATTAGCATGAAATTAAATTAGTTTGAACAAGTTGTTTACTTATAGAACAAAAAATTAATCAAATTACACAAATACTTTAATGGAAGTTGGACACTTGAAATGTTTATTTTAAAACCATTGAACATTATTAATTCAAAATCGTAACGTGTACTTGGCCTTAAGAGTTGATTTATTTGATTGTAAACACCCTGTCTCCCTGTGTGCAGCTTGTATGAGTCTTGTGGTAGTGTTTGTAATTGTATTTTAAGATCAGAAGACGCCGTTTTTTTTGGAAAAATCATTTTCTATAATCACATTAAAACAAATTGGTTATTGTTTTGAAATAAATTTGTGTGCTAGTTTTATTATAACGTGAATAATGAACATTATTTTACAACTAACTTAAGGAAATATTTGGCTATTCGTCGGAGACGCCATTTTGTACAATTTTAATTTACTGCTCTATAAATGGAATTTGGAAAAAAAAAGGTAAACTTTTAAAAATGAAGCTCAGTTTAAAAATTTCGTATTTACTATAATTTCTAATTGAAGTTAAGTAAAGTCTTCTATTTGTTTTTCTTAATATTAACATATCTGTATACATTATGTAGAACCTACTTGTACGTATGTACATACCTTCAAGATTAATGTCTTACATACATACATGCATGGTTAAATATAAACGTGCACACAAACCACTTTTATGTACATTGTAGATATGTATGTATATTTATATGTATGTACATATTTAAGCTTTCTATACCTGCCAACTTCAAAATATGAACTTCTTTTAAAAAAAATCTTACATTATGGTTTCTTTTCAGGTATAAGGGTGGTCGGACACCTTCTATTAGGTCCAGTGAAAGGCGACGTCCTCAAAGTGTTTCATCTATATCCACACTTTCCCCAAGAGTTGTGTTGTCAAGATTGGAACCCAGGGAGTTCGAACGTCTTCGATTATCCTACAAAGTTGCAATCGACCAAAGACGATCTAGAAGCTGCCGTGGCATGAACATGGGTCAAAAAATTAGTGGTGGAGTCAAAACAGTTAGTCGTAATGATTCACAGTCTACCTTTTAAACCAATAATACCAAGAGAGTTACAAGCTGATTTTGTTAAACCAGCGCGCATCGATATTTTGCTTGATATGCCGCCAGCGTCTCGAGAACTACAACTGAAGCATTCCTGGAACTCCGAAGATAGGTCGTTAAACATTTTTGTAAAAGAGGACGACAAGTTGACATTTCATAGACACCCAGTCGCTCAAAGTACTGATTGTATTCGCGGAAAGGTCGGACTCACAAAAGGGATTGCATATTTGGGAAATTTATTGGCCAACAAGGCAAAGAGGTACACACGCTGTTGTCGGCGTATCCACTTCAGATGCGCCGTTACATTCAGTTGGGTATCAAAGTTTAGTCGGATCAACTGAACAAAGTTGGGGCTGGGATTTAGAAGAAATAAATTGTATCATGACTCAAAAAACTGCGCTGGTGTCACATATCCAGCCATATTAAAAAACGACGAAGCTTTTTTAGTTCCAGACAAGTTCTTAGTAGCATTAGATATGGACGAAGGAACACTAAGCTTCATTGTTGATCAGCAGTATCTTGGTATTGCCTTCAAAGGGCTGAGAGGAAAAAAATTGTATCCAGTTGTTTCGGCGGTTTGGGGTCACTGTGAAATAACCATGCGTTACATTGGTGGATTAGATCGTGAGTATATTTTATTAATTATACAACAGCAACTTATTAAAAAAAATGTATGTGCATATTCTGTTTTTAACAAAATGAAGTTATATTTAGTTCCGCGAGTTGTCTCAAATTTTAAAATTGAATATAAAATTGTAATACATTAAATGTATGCTTTAATTTGAACAGAGAACATAATTTTTAAGTTTTAAGTGATCTGGGCTGTTCTTCAGAAGCTGCTTAAAGCGCATGAAGAAGGATAAGCGTTGGATGCCTCCATATTCTTTACCGAAATCTGATTCTTCTAATTTCAAAAAGGTGACACAAGATTAGACGTGTTATAATGTTCTTTAATTTCTGTTGTTTTTAGTGACCTTGTATTTTTTGTATACATAAACCCCTAGGGAGTGATCCGTGGACTTACGGCTAGAGCTATTTTAGTCTGCACGCTCACCGCAGACTCATCAAACACTCTTAGGGTTCTTGCAATTTTGGCGTTCCCGTAACTTATTTAGCAAACAAATTTTGTTTTTCAACAATGTCGGTGAAATACAATTGAGTTTTATTTGATCGAAATAATTCAAATAATTGAATTAATTTCAGTGGATATACAAGGATATACAAAATATTGGCAAAAAGAATGATTTTATATACCATGCATTTCTAGGCCCACAAGTGTCTGATTGTTATATACCTTGCGGAGGGCATTACATCTCCTTATCTTTAAAGTATATATATTCTTGATCATCATCAATAGAGAGTCGATCTAGCCATGTTTAAAGCTATCTGCATGAAACTTTCCCAAAAGTTGTCTTTCTATTGCAGGTACTATATAAATCGGAACGAGCCGGATCGGACGACTATAGCATATTGCTCCCATTAAAAAATCCAATCAGAATAGCAAATGATAACGTTGGCTTTTTCTTAATTAATATAAAGATATTAAAATAAGTATTAAATTTAAAAAAAAATGTAACTTCTCTATTTATATATTTAAAAAAAAATTGTTTGGAAATAGAAAATAGTTAAAAGTTCAGATTTACGATTTTAATTTAATATAAATCGGAAAACGGTATCATTAAAAAAATTTTGAAAAAAAATCATTTACGATCCCTTGCAATAAGGAACTAATTTTAAAGCATTTTTTTCAATTATAATTTTCAAAGTAATTACCTTGTCGAAGTGCTGAATATAAACAATAAGAAGCTGCTTAGAGCAACCTATGGAACCTATTTCAAATGTTCCTCCGATTAGATATCTTCTGTTCGGCGGTGGTATATACTCTTTTACTTCATTTATTATTTATAAGGATGAAAATAAACAAAAGCTTTTTTTTTCCTCAGTGGATTTGAGTTATCCACACAGATTCTAAGTTAAATGCCTCAATTACTTGAAGAGGACTTTGAGACGAATTTAAAAAAAGTTTGGCTAGTGATATGTTGGTGGCCTCGTCATTTTTTTGCCAAGATTACTCTAGCAAGGCAGGTATTGTTCTAGTCTTATTATATTTTGTATGTCGACTTGTTTTTGTTTAGCATTTTCTGTCCCTTTACATAAAACTAATGGCCAGTTCGGCGTAATCCATAAATTTTTTCACACTCGAGAATTACGGACACATACACTTCACGGGATGCAAATCACAAAATATATAGATTTTTTCTTTAAATAGGCAATAAACCCCAAATTCCATTCAAAATCATTGTCATTGTTTCTTGTATGAATTTTTGGGGCATTATTTCGATTTTTTTTGGGACTTATTGCTTTGGGGACTTATTTTTACAGAGTTCATAATAAGTAAACCGAAAAACAATTAACTTTCTTAACTGCATATGATCTTAAACAAGGTTTGAGGGGCCGTATTTCATATTTAATATTGGGGTTTTTAATTCCATTATGAAATAAACCCCAACTTAGGGGCCAACATTTCGTTTTACGTTTTGGGGGCAAACATCTTTGCGCAAGGAGACTACAACTCTATAACCTATAGCCGCAATATTCGGAGGTCAGCTAAGAATAGTCCGATCTTAATAAATGATATAGCAATCAAAAGGTTTTTCTCTTTTTAAGAGTTTGTGGCATACTACGTTTTAGAAAGTCATTTGGTTTCGGAAAAATGGGGGTGAAGAGTGCGAAAAAAAATGTTGTCTTCTGGCATTGAAACCACGTGGACAACGACACCACAATTATGTAAATCTCGATACTTAAAAAGATATTCAATAAACAACAAACACATTATTTTTTAAATGAGACCGTTTTTCCGTTTTTGGTTTGTATATGTGTAACAAAGCGATGTTTAAGGGTCCTGAAGACAACTTAACTGTATTAAGCAGCTCGAGGTGAAAAACTTTTTGTTCTACCGCTTTTGAAAATTCGCGTAAAGATTTCTTCATATTTTTGATTCAGCAAAAGCTTTTGAGATTACGCAACTTTTTATATATCAAACAAAAAACATCTCAACGAAGGAAAAAAAGAGTAGTTACGATCGCACCTTCAATATATAGAAAAATATTTGATATCAAATTTTGTGACGAAAAATGAATAAACATTCACTAAAATAAAATATACACTTTTAAAATATGTTTCATTAACTGGTTTAGAAGTTATTATTGCCGTTTAAAGTATAGCGATTTCCCGATAAATTAGCTGGTTTTCAAAAGTGCTCTGAAAAGGTATTATTCTAAAATTCTAAAAAAGTCCTTAAAATTTTTTTGGGAAATTGAGAAACGATGTAGAAAACTTTTGTATTTTTAAATATACAAAAAAGTATGGAATAGGTCCTTTTGAACGGAGCATGGGGGATCAAATTTGATGTCATTCGACGTGTTTTGAAAAAAGGAATTAAACTGTGCTAAAAAAAAAAAAAGTGTCATAAAGTGTGAAAAATTTACCAACCCAAGCTCAAACCCTCCTCTTAAATAAAAAAAATGTATTATGCCTTCACCCCGCCCTTTTGCTACATAGACTGTCATTCATTTTCTCTAAAAATTCGCTTTTGGGAGCTATTCAGCGTTGAACAATGCAACCATTTCAAATCTTTTGATAGTACTTTTTGCCTTTATTTAAAAAGGAGCAAAATCTATGCAAGTCAATTCGATTATGAAAAATTCGTATTTGAATTAATATTGATATCATATTAATATAAGCAAGGTTATTATAGACATAATTGACTTTTGATCGGAGGACAGAACTGTGTTCTTAGGTTTTTTAATATACAAGTCATTTGGGAACAACTCCTGGTCATGGTGATGACGTTCTTGGGGTCTAGTCCATTACCAAACAAGAAAGGAAGCATACATCAACTTGCCGAAATTTTATATGCCCTTGCAGCTTTTGCAAAAAAAAAAAAAAATCGGTAATTATTCCTACACGTAAAAAAAACATCGAAGCTGCAATGATTTTAAGCTCAATTTTCGATTGTTTTGTTTTTTTGAGTTCCAAAACGTTTGAACCCCGATGGCTCCCATGGGAGCTATATGACACATGATCAGTTTAAATCAAATTTAAAGAAAGAAAGCTTAGATATAAATAGAATAGAATAGAATAGAATAGAGAATAGAATAGAATAGAATAGAATAGAATAGAATAGAATAAGAATAGAATAGAATAGAATAGAATAGAATAGAATAGAATAGAATAGAATAGAATAGAGGCAGAATAGAATAGAATAAAATAAATGAATAGAATAGAATAGAATGAATAGAATGAATAGAATGGGAATAGAGAATAGAATAAGAATAGAATAGAATAGAATAGAGCCAATAGAATAGAGAATAGAATAGAATAGAATAGAATAGAATAAGAATAGAATAGAATAGAATAAAGATAGAATAGAATAGAGTCTTAGAATAGAATAGAATAAGAATGGGAAGATAGAAGATATCTAAAGAATAATGGAATATAGAATGAATGAATAGAATAGAATAGAATAGAATAGAATAGAATAGAATAGAATAGAATAGAATAGAATAATAGAATAGAATAGAATAGAATAGAATAGAATAGAATAGAAGATAGAATAGAATAGAATATAGAATAGAATAGAATAAGAATAGAATAGAATAGGGAATAAGATAGAGATAGAATGGAATAGAATAAGAATAGAATAGAATAGAATAGAATAGAATAGAATAGAATAGAATAGAGATAGAATAGAATAGAATAAAATAGAATAGAGATAAGAATAGAATTGAATAGAATAGAATAGAATAGAGATAGGAATGAATAGAATAGAATAGAATAGAATAAGAATAGAATAGAATAGAATAGAATAGAATAGAATAGAATAGAATAGAATGAATAGAATAGAATAGAATAGAATAGAATAGAATAGAATAGAGATAGAATAGAATAGAATAGAATAGAATAGAATAGAATAGAATAGAGATAGAATAGAATAGAGATAGAATAGAATAGAATAGAATAGAATAGAATAGAATAGAATAGAATAGAATAGAATAGAATAGAATAGAATAGAATAGAATAGAATAGAATAGAATAGAATAGAATAGAATAGAATAGAATAGAATAGAATAGAATAGCAACAGGTATCTTTTAGTCGGTTAACTCAACTAGAGTGGACTTGTATGGTTTTCAATATTTTTAAATCCTTCGTGTTGTAGCTGTCGTCTTCCAAATGATCTTCGTTTTTTGAAATTAAAAACGTAATATTAACAAGTTATTTTGTATCTTTTAAGCCGAACCCTTGCCCCTAATGGATCTTTGCCGAAGAACTATTCGACAGAAAATTGGCCGCGAGAACTTGGAGGACCGTATACAACAACTTCAACTTCCTCTTTCGATGAAAACATATTTATTGTATAAAAACCGTAGATAATATTTTTATTAAGTAAAAAGTATACCAATTTTGGTTTTTGCTGCATGTGATGAAAGCAGTAAAAACTAATTGCGTTAGCTTATAATAGTCTTAGATCAATGTTAGTTTGTCTGACCTCTAACTGGAAAAGCATAGGTATACAATTCTTAATAATACTTTAATTTAGCTATAAAGATTTATTGTATATTAGAAGCATGAATAATAATAGTATGTATACAGTATGACATCTCATTTTGCAATAAATTGGAGAATGTTTCTTCATGTAATATTATTTTAAAAATTATATAAGAAAAAATATATTTGTAACAGATAAAATCAAACAGTAAAAATTGCAGTTTTTGTTAAAAATGTCTAATCGCGAGTCATCATGTAAACTCTCGGAAATTTTTAGAATTAAATTTTTGTTTTTAAAATAGTTTTGGAAAAATGCCTTGATAAGTTGAATATAATTGACTAAAACGCTTATATTCATTTGCATTCCGAAATATGCGACCAGAAAACCTGAAAATGATAACTGCTTAGTTGCAATATAATGTGGCTCGCTTCATGCTAGGAAGCCTCCAATTTAATTTCCTTAATACACTATTAATAAACGCTTTAATAATCCAAATTCTGAATGTATGTTTTATATTAAGAGAATTTGTATAAAAAGGCAAGGTAATATTTAATGCATTTAGATTGTTTTGTAAGGTAAATAAAAAAATCTCATTTAATAAAAATAACTAAAGTAATTGAAACAATTTGAGGGCCTAATTTTCTATACGACGGGTGTTTTTAGTTGAAAAGAGTCATTCCTGTGCAATGTTAAAAAAATAATACTTTCATGATAGAGAACGGAACATTCGTACGAACATTCGTTCAAACAAACAAGATTACAAAAGTATAATTAAAAAATTTTTTTTTTTACTCAAATAGCACATTTTTATACGCACTATTTTATTTAAAAATCAAGGAACCGTAATCATTAATTTTATAACAAAAATTATTTGGTAATGATTACATATCAATTTTTGAGTAAGTATATAAAACATAGGGCATAATTATTATTTTTGATAAAAAATTAATAAAACTCAAAAATAATGATTATTAAAGATCAAACAAACACACCGTTTGACGAGGTATGAACAATGTGACTATCGCACCTAAGACTCAAAAACTTTTGATGTCAAATTTTGTGACGATAGTTATTTACTTTCACAAAATGTAAGTTATATTTATTTAATTAGTTTCTAATTTGATACGCTGCTTTACAATTTTTTGGTTACAAGAATTTTATTGTGCAGCTTTGTGGCAATAACGAAACTAATTAAATCAGTTAAAGTTAATTTTTGTTAAAGTTAATGATAATCGTCACAAAATGTTATATCCTAAGCTTTGGCAGAACTCAAACAATAACAATAAAAGAGTACCTTATTACTACGATCATGAATCATCCCCTGGATATCTTGAAAACTCAGAGCACCAGTTCCGACTCTTGATCTTAGCTGAAACCCATTTAACATCGCACAGGCACTGTAGCTTTATTTCCAGTCGGAACGCTAGAGGATTTTTGCCCACCATGTATTTTTCTCTTCCTTTATTATTATTATTATTATTATTATTATTATTATTATTATTTTTATTATTATTATTATTATTATTATTATTATTATTATTATTATTATTATTATTATTATTATTATTAATATCGGGGTGTTTAGTGTACCGCGACCTGTAAGATCTATTGTACCCCCATTCAGAGCCTACAGCTCAGATATCAACCCACTTCCTCGAATAAATTCGAGGAGTTTTAGTGGGTTGATTCTTCCAGGAGCTTAGGTGTAAGAGTTCTAATTTAATTTTCCTAAGATTTTACTTCTTATACTTGCTAATGCCGGACAGTCTGCGATGATGTGTTTAGAGGTTTCGTCCTCTATGTGGCAGAATCTGCAAGTTCTACTGCTGGTTATTCCCATCATACCTAGGTGACTTTTCTGTTTACAGTGCCCGGTTAGGAAATCCGGTAACGATCCTAAGTGAATTTTTCTTAGTTGAAAAAGTTTCTTGAACCTCTTCTTGTTGTAGTTATTTATTTAAGTTTTGGCTTGCTTTAGGCCTGGGGTATTCCTCCAGTGTTCTTGCCCCCATGGCGCCGTCCTCTTTCCTAAAGTATTCTTTTTATAGTGTGCCTCCCTATGCCACAGTAGGGCTCTAGTCCTATCAGGGGCTGTTCAGCTCCTAGTTTTGCCATTTTATCGGCAAGTTCATTTCCGGATATATCCTTATTTCCCGGAATCCACCTGAGGGCCAGCCTGTTTCGGCTGCCGAATATATTTAGTTACTCTTCACCTCTAGGACTAGCTTCGAGGTGATTTTGTTACTATGTAAAGCAGTAATAGCTGCTCGGCTGACCGCAAGGATCCATATGTCCTTTTCCTTGTATCCACGCTGTATGTTGAGCTCTGCACAACGTCCAATGGCACATACCTCATATGCTATACCTCATATCTGGAATATGCTGGTATATTGGCCAAGGGATTCGTGGTATTTTATGCGAGGCCCTACCACTCGAAGGCCCGTGCCTTGTTGTGTCAGGAATCCATCTGTGTACCATGCTATGGTGTGTTTATCCACAGGGTGCACTTCAGACAATGTGGTGCAATCTTTCTTATTGCCTAGCTGTGCTGTGAAGTTCTGCTCGAAGATTAATTCGGCTCGAAGATTAATTCGCATCCCTGTTATTTAGAATGCAACTACCTGTGCCCTCAGTGCTTATTCTGAGGAGTGTAGCTTTGCGTTGAATTTCAATTACACAGTGGAGTGGTGTTAGCTCCATCAGAATTTCTAAGGCAGTTGTTGGACAGGTCCTCATTGCCCCTGTCATGCATACGCAGGCACCATTTGCATGCTGGTGAGCTTAGCTCGTTTACCCCATGCAAGTGCTCCGTAAGTGAGGATTGGTCTCACGATCATTAAGTATAGCCATCGTATTATCTGGGGCCTGGTTCCCCAGGATTTCCCAGCAATTTTCCGACAGGTATAGAGTGCTCTGTAACACTTTTCCAATGTCTTTTGGACATGGGAAGCGAAGTTCAGCTTACTATCCAAAGTGATTCCTAGATATTTACCCTCTCGGCTAATTTCTATAGGAGTTTCTAGCAGTGAGATTTGTCTCATTCTCTATAGTTTGTACTTCCTTGTGAAAGGAACGATGACTGTATTAGCAGGATTTAAGTTGAGTCCAACCTCCCTGCACCAGTCTAGCGTTGTCTTTAGTCCGAGTTGGACGATGTCGCAGAGTGTCGCTTCAAATTTGCCTCTGGCGATTATCACCATGTCACGGCGTATCCCTGACTTTGGATTCCTTTTCCAGCAAGTTTGCTGAGAAGCTCATCTACAAGCAGACTCCATAGCAAAGGGAAATTGTCACTATCCGAACCCAGTGTACATTTTGCTTGCCTGGATTCAAGTAGGTTGCCAATCCATTTGCTCGTAGTAATATCTATGTCCCTTCTGGACAGGGCAGCTCGAACTGCATCATGTGATGTGTTGTCGAAGGCTCCCTCTATGTCTAGAAAGGCACAGATAGCTATTTCTTTGCTGTCAATTGCCCCTTCTAGGGTGCGACATAGTTGATAAAGTGCAGTGCCTGTTGAACGACCTGCTCTGTATGCATGCTGTGCAGCGGACAGTCTCTGAGAGCTGTTCTTCTGATATTGTAGTCTACCAGTTTTTCCAACGTTTTAAGACAAAACGAACTTAAGCTGATTGGTCTGAAGGACTTTGGGCTGGTGATGTCTTTCTTCCCGAACTTGGGGATGAAGACCACCCTAGCGCTGCCCCATGCACTTGGGATGTACCCAAGGGCTAGGCTGCTCACCATTAGTCTTCTTAGGCGGGTTAGGAGTAGTTCCTGCCCCTGCTGTAAGAATGCTGGAGAGATCATGTCTATTCCCGCTGATTTAAATGGTTAGAAGGTTACAATAGCCCATTTGAGTTTCTCGGGCGTAACTATAGAAATTGAAATTTTCACTCAGCCGAGGCGTGTAGACGTGTTTTCTTAACGCTCCGGAAAAACAATAAGCCACTAAGTCGAAAACGTTCGAAAAAATTTATAAACGCGAGGTTTTGCGATTCGCGATGCTAATTCGCATATTGTAAACTAAAGTTTTAATTAATTCATTAATTAATATTACGCTCTATCAATAAATGAGTAAGAACGTGGATCAGGGCACTCAACGCCAAAAACAACAAGACGAAGCCCGTGAAAAAATTCAGAGAAACAATGCTTATTTCTCGTTCACGAGTAATACTCTAGAACCGAAAGTGCAAGAAAGTGCAAGTTTACTGACCGCCGAAAACCAGAGAGCTAGTTCTTGCTCTCCCGCCCTGCTTTTCACCGCACAAACACCATGGAGTGAGCAATGCAAAACTCCAACTGAGCTTCTGCCACCTAGTGCAACAACAACAGCAACTACTACGTCAACTACAACGGTCTCTGTCGCCAACAATGCAATAACGACTCCACTCTCTTCTTCTGCAGCGGGTAAAGCAACAACACAACCAAGTGCAAAAATCGGGTCAAACGGCAAAAACAAAGCTACGGTAGAAAAAATTACAATTCCGCAAGCGGGTTCGGCCATGCAGACAGGCATGTATCGCTATATTAATATTTCCAAGCGAAAGCTAACCCCCCCAAAAAAATCTGACGGCAATATGCCCAAAATAAACCGTACCAACAAAGGCCCTGAAAATCTCGGACCATTAAATGAAAATAGATTTTCCATTCTGGCGGAGCCTGAAACAGAGTACGAAGAATTAGCCCCAAAGAAACTTAAGCCCCCACCTATCTTTATTCGGGAGAAGATCTACAACGTCCTAGTCAATAAAATAGTTGAGCTTGTCGGGAAGGATAACTTTCATGTTATTCCGCTTATGAAAGAGAATATAAGCGAAACAAAACTTCAAACCAAAACCGAAGATGATTTCCGAGCAGTGTCGAAGTACCTAAACAATGCCAAAAAGAATTACTACACGTACCAGCTGAAAAGTTGCAAAGGCTTACAAGTTGTCCTCAAGGGAATTGAACCCGATGTGACCCCCCTCTGAAATTATAGAGTTTTTAAAGAAAACGGTTTTTGCGCCAAAAATGTTATAAACATTATGAACAAAAACAAAAAGCCGCAACCACTTTTCAAGGTCGAGCTGGAGCCAGACAGCAGAACTTTGAAAAAAAACGCAGTGCACCCGATCTACAAGTTGCAGTACCTTCTGCACCGTAGGATCACAGTTGAAGAGCCGCACAAACGGAACGGGCCAGTGCAATGTACAAACTGCCAGGAATACGGACACACCAGGTCTTACTGCACCCTCAGGTCAGTTTGTGTAGCTTGTGGAAACTGCCACGGCTCCGAACCCTGCCCTGCCAACAAGAGAGACTCTCTCACTAAAAAAGTGTGTAAACTGCCAAGGAAACCACACAGCAAACTACAGAGGCTATTCAGTCTACAAGGAGATGAAAAGTCGGATGCAAAGAGCGACAACGGCACACCAGAACATTTACATGAAATCACAAACGTCACCCGAAGTTTTCTTCGCAAAAGCAGCCAGGTCATCATTTGGCCCTTCAATTACCACCAACAGCATTTCCTACGCCAGTGCTCTAAGATCAGGCACAGCTCACATAGAGCCGAAAACTGATAACATACAGCAGGCCATGGGACAGCCACAAAGTAACATGGAAACTATGATGATAACTTTGCAACAAAATATGATGGAATTTATGTCCTTCATGAAAACCATCATGCAAACTCTAATGCAAAACCAAAATATCTTGTTACAAATGCTTGCAGCTCAGCAGTCCAAATAAATTATGCCTAGCCTCCGAATAACTCTGTGGAACGCCAACGGTGTTTCACGGCATATACCTGAAATAACTGAATTTCTGAACGAAAATCACATCGACGTTATGTTGCTGGCAGAAACGCATCTCATCTTTGCTAACTTTCAAATACGAGGATACACGTTCTACGGCACCGATCATCCAGATGGTAAAGCACATGGCGGAGCCGGCATCTTAATAAGAGACCGTATCAAACACCACTTTCACCAACGGCTTGCAAAAATTATCTGCAAGCTACATCAATAAAATTACAGTTGGGCACCAGCAACCTTGCCATTGCCGCTGTCTACTGCCCACCCCGCTTTACAGTCTCAGAAGACCAATTCATGAACTTCTACAATTCACTTGGAGAGCGATTCATAGCAGCAGGTGACTACAACGCCAAGCACACACACTGGGGATCCCGCCTTGTTACCCCCAAAGGAAGGCAACTATATAATGCACTCATCAAAACATGCAACAAACTGGACTACGTTTCACCAGGCAGTCCTACATACTGGCCAACAGATCCTAGAAAACTACCTGATTTAATTGATTTTGCTGTGACAAAAAATATTTCTCGCAATCTAATATCTGCAAAATCGCGTATGGATCTATCATCGGACCACTCGCCAGTGCTCATAACTCTTCTTCAAAGCCCGGAATTAATCGAGCTCCCTTGCAGGCTGACGTCGCATCGAACCAACTGGCTGAAGTTCAAAAAGTACGTAAGTTCCCACATCGAACTACCTCCACAGCTCAACTCCAAAGAGGACATCGACTGCTATGCCAATGCACTGGAGTCTGTACTCGTCGCAGCAGCCAAAGTCTCTACACCGCAAGGGGAGGGATGGGCACACACACCAACACAAAACTAACCTTGATATCGAACAGCTTCTTTTGGAGAAAAGACGTTTGAGGCGTGCTTGACAAACCAGCAGATCGCCATCCTCAAAACATAGTCTTAAGGAAGCTGGTCGCAGACTTACCAGGGCTCTAAGGCACGAAGAAGAAAAAGCACAACGCCAGTACATTGAGAAACTTTGACCCACCAGCACCAAGCATCCCCTGTGGAGGGCCCACCCAAATCTAAGTGCGCCGGCCGAAACAGTAATTCCCGTAAGAGACTCTTCAGGCAGCTGGGCCAGAAGCGACAAAGACAGAGCCTGTACATTTGCTTTACACCTTCGAAATGTTTTTCAGCCAAACCCTGCAAAAAATTCATTCACACTACCGTCGCCGTCAATTCGAGGTGGAACTGAGACGGCGCCAATTCTGTTCCAAACAAACGAAGTTGCAAAAGTCATCAGCGAGCAACTTTAAACAAAAAAAGGCCCCAGGCGGTGATCTAATAACTCCTAAGATGCTTATTGAACTCCCAAACTGCGCAGTTGAGGCAATTTGTAAACTATTTAACGGGATTGCACGACTTGGCTACTTCCCAAAAAAATGGAAAAAGTCGGTAATCATAATGATCCCAAAGCAAGGAAAAGATCACACAATACCAGCCTCATATAGACCGGTAAGTTTACTTTCGTGTCTGTCAAAACTGCTCGAAAAATGCCTTTTGACACGCATAATCCCATATCTGAAAGAGCACAACATTATTCCGGCGCATCAATTTGGCTTTCGAGAAAGCCATGGAACAATAGAGCAAGTTAACAGATGAACAACAGAAATACGAACTGCATTCGAGTCTCGGGGAATACTGCAGTGCGGTATTCCTTGACGTTGCGCAGGCTTTCGACCGAGTCTGGCTCGATGGCCTTATGCATAAAATCAGAACGTTACTACCGGAAAACACTCACAGAATACTTGAATCGTACCTTTACAACAGAGCCTTCGCCGTGAGATGCAACACTACAATATCCGACGATTACACGATAGAGGCTGGAGTTCCTCACGGTAGCGCCCTTGGTCCAACTCTATTTCTCCTTTACACCGCAGATATTCCCACGAACGAGCGGCTAACTACTTCTACATTCGCAGACGATACCGCGATCTTAAGTCGTTCCAAATGCCCAATTCAGGCAACAGCACAACTAGCTGATCATCTCGTGGTAGTGGAGTTCAGACTGGCGTATAAAAATAAATGCGCAAAAGTGTAAACACATAACGTTTACTCTTAACAGACAAACGTGTCCCCCGCTAACTCTGAATAACACGCCACTTCCACAAGCTAACGATGTAACGTACCTTGGCGTGCACCTTGACAGAAGACTTACATGGCGGAGACATATCGAAGCTAAGAAAATTCATCTAAAACTAAAATCCAATAACCTCCATTGGCTCATAAACGCTCGCTCCCCCCTCTGCCTGGACTTCAAGGTTCTGCTCTACAATTCAACGCTTAAGCCAGTCTGGACTTACGGCTCCCAATTGTGGGGAAACGCGAGCAGCAGTAACATCGACATTATCCAGCGAGCACAATCAAAAATCCTGAGAACTATCACTGGGGCACCTTAGTATGTTCGGAACGACAACATCCACAGAGATCTTGGCATTCTACCCGTAAAAGATGAAATTTCAAAACAAAAGGCGTCCTACCACAGCAAGCTAAATTCTCATCCAAAACCAGCTCGCCAGGGGCTAGCCAGGGTTTCCAACCGGACCCAATTGCAACGAAATGACCTTCCAGCTCAGCAATAGTTATTAGAGCCCTTACATCCCGCGTCAGTCAAGTTGACTGTCAGATATAGCTTTTTAATTTAATTTTATATATGTCGTAGAATGATTAATTTGCCCACTGTATATGTGTGGCATAGAGTGGTTAGTTTGACCATTGTGCATGCATGTACATTTTGAGTGGCGACACGATGTCGTTAACGGTGGTTTTCAGAACGCACAACAGCTAAGGAAAAGAGACATACTCTGCTGTTGAGTAAGGTCTGTTCGTAGGGGCGTAGAAAAGAGATAGCATTATGATTAGCAAAACTTGTGAAATAACTTGGAATGTGCGTAGCGAGTTCAGTTACGATCGCGCCACTGAAACGAACAGAACTTGCTGCGTCCGAAAATGGAAATAAATGAGACATCTCCGACATCAGAAGTGGGATCTGCTTTGCCTACTGATCCACATTTGTTAGCATTGGAACTGCAAAATCGCAACCTGATGGAAATAATTAAAAACATGCAGACTCCAAAGGCGCCGCAATCCGATGGTAAAGCTTCACACATTACCTTACCAAAATTTAACCCTGACGTGGCTGGAGTGGAGCCCTCATCTTGGTGTAGCACGGTGGACCTTATATTTGCTGATAACGTTCTCCAAGGTAGCAATCTGGTGATAGCACTAAGTAAAGCACTAGAAGGCACCGCATCACAGTGGCTTTCACAAATATGCTTTGCCGGCATCACTTGGGAGCAGTTCAGGGAACTGTTTCTTCAGCGTTTTGTTGGAATTGAAACCTCTGCTGGCATGGTTCTCAATGTATTGAAGGGTCGACCGAAACCAGAAGAAGGCTTTGCTGAATACGGCAGCCGGATTGTCACGATGCTTATGTCTAAATGGAAAGCCAAGGATTTAGAAGAAATAGCTGTGTCTGTAACTTTGGCTCACATGGCTCAAGTTGACAGCAAGTTGGCGCGCTGGATTTTACCACCAAAGTAAAAACTCGCAATGAGCTACAACAACAGTTGCAGGCACACTCCTTCATGAAGCGTAGCATAGAAGACGATGCAAATGGCTCGGATCGCAAAAAGTTCAAATCTCCGTCCCTGGTGGAATGCAACTACTGCGGAAAGGTTGGGCATAAATATGCCGAATGTCGGGCACGTTTGCAGCAGGGCAAGAGTAAAGGCAAAACCTACAGCGGCACAAATACGACGGGTGTGAAAGATCGATCTGGTGTCAAATGCTTCAAATGGGGCGATATTGGGCACTTTGCATCCACATGTCCTAAAGTCCGATCAGGTGGATGCGAAAGAATTTTTGAGAAGCGAGTGGATATCTGCCAGTAGCTCCAACCCTCCTGGAACAATAAAAAAAAGGGCATCCGTGAGTCTGTTCCATTTTTGTTTCGATTCCGGTGCAGAATGCTCACTGGTCAAGGGAAAGTGTCGCCCATAAATTTAAAGGGAAAAGAGTTAATAATGTTGTAAAACTCAATGGCATAAGTAACGATGCAATTTATAGCACTCAACAAGTTTTATGCAAAATAAATATTGAACAATACTGTTTTGAGATTTTGTTACATGTAATTTTAGACAAGTATTTGAAATACGATGTTAGTTGGTCGAGAGATTCTTAGTCAAGGCTTTGGCGTGATGATAGACGCTGATAAATTTCAAATTTATAAAACGAAAATGATAGATAAGGTGACTTTTAACTGATTACGAGGATATTATAAGTTCTGATACAGATTTAGTTGATTCCGATAAATTTGTCTTAACAAATATCCTAAAATGCTACTCTGACTGGTTTATTAGTGGAATACCAAAAACTCGAGTCTCGACAGGGCTGTTGGAAATTAAGCTAATAGATCCACAAAAGACAGTACAACGACGTCCCTATAGGCTTGGCGAGGAAGAGAAAAACCTGGTGCGTTGTAAAATCGATGAGTTGTTAAAAGCAAATATTATCCGTCCAAGTTGCTCACCTTTCGCCAGCCCAATGATGTTAGTGAAAAAGAAAAATGGCACTGATCGTTTTTGTGTGGACTACAGGATGTTAAATGATAATACCATTGCTGATAGGTATCCATTGCCTCTTATCGCAGACCAGATTGCCCGGCTTCGCGGTGCAAAATATTTCGCTTGCTTAGATATGGCTAGTGGTTTTTACCAAATTCCAGTACACGAAAATTCAATTGAACGAACCGCGTTTGTGACTCCAGAGGGCCAGTACGAGTTTTTGACCATGCCTTATGGCTTGAAAAATGCTCCTTCTGTTTTTCAGAGGGGCCATAACAAGAGCATTGGGATCACTAGCACACTCATGCGCTGTCGTTTACATTGATGACGTGTTGGTTATAGCCGAAACTAAAGAAGAAGGTTTAGAACGGTTGCGTATTGTATTAGAAACATTGAGCAAAGCGGGATTTTCATTTAACATAACCAAGTGCTTCTTTCTTAAAACTCGCATAGAATACCTAGGTTTTGAGATAAGTAACGGAGAAATTGAGTCCAAACGGACGTAACGTAAAAGCATTGTTAGATTTACCGCCTCCACAATCTGTGGCGCAATTACGACAACTATAGGATTGGCTTCGTATTTTAGATAGTTCGTTCCAAAATTCTCGGAAACGCTTAAGTTCTTTAGAATAACTCACATCAAAGAAAATTTTGATTTTCTTGGCAACAGCAACATGAGCAAATAAGGACTAAAATTATAACAGTTTTGACGCAGGCACCTGTGTTGAATATATTCGACCTGAAACATGCAAATAGAATTGCACACCGATGCAAGTTCGATTGGCTTTGAACTGTATTGTTGCATAAAATTAACGACAAACCCCATGTGGTAGAATATTATAGTAAATGCACATCCCCTGGTGAGTCAAAATATCATTCGAACGAGTTAGAAACGCTAGCAGTAGTCAATGGTATCAAACACTTCGTCACTACTGCGGTAAGGACGTAAATTTGTCGTATATACGGACTGTAATTCAGAAGGGTGATCGTATGGCGCATGTAGATTGTTTGTCTCGGAATCCAGCGTCCGATAAAAATAATGGTCAAATAAAAATTCCAGAAAAACGCACATTCTAACTGAGGTAACTGACAACTGGTTGATTTCTGAACAAATAACGTGACCCTGAGGTAGCAGAGATATATTAGCTAAGTTGGAAAAAAATAAATGAACTGCCAGAGCATTTATTAAAACCTATGAATTGCTGAAAGGAGTTCTTATATAGAAAGATACAACGAAATGGCAGGACTAAATGTTTGCCTGTAATCCCTAGGGCATTTAGATGGGCAGTGATTAATTACAAGTTCAAGTGAATCCATCATGCATCTAGGTTGGGAGAAAACATTGGATAAAGTCTATGGATTTTACTGGTTTGAAAATATGTCAAAGTACGTTCGTAGATTTGTTGAAAATTGCATTACTTGCAAATTAGCTAAGCCACCAGTTGGAAAATTCAATCTGAATTACATTCGATTCCTAAGGTAGACATCCCGTGGGAATACAGCATATTGATATAACAGGAAAGTGATGAGTGGAAAGAATGACCCAAAGGAGTACGTAATTGTCTTAGTAGATGCGTTCAATAAAACTTGCTTTACTTACATCACACCTTAAATATTGATACTGGAATGTTCAATCAAAGCCGTTAGCAGCCGTCGTGTGTTTGTTTG
>NW_024546014.1:0-55601 GCF_018152505.1 Drosophila elegans | reverse complement strand
TCAAAAGCGTAATTTTGAACTGACAAAATATTAATAAGTCAAAAGAAATTTAAAAAAAAATTACAAAATAGAAAAGTTAAATTTTTGAACTTTTTTATGTTATGTTCGTCCGACTTTGATGAAATTGAAACCGAAATTCTAAAATATATTACTATATGTCGACGAACTTAAAAAAACATTAAAAGACAGTTAAGTTATAATGCTCTTTCCGATAGCTATATTCTATAGTCGCTCGATCTGGCTCTTTCCGAATTATACTACCTACAATCGAAAGACAACTTTTGGGAAAGTTTCATGCAGATAGCTTTAAAACTGGGGAACTAGTTTGCGTAGAACGGACGGACAAACGGGCGATGCTAGATTGACTCTTCTAGTGATGCTAATCAAGAATATATGTACGGAAATGTCTCCTTCACAGCGTTACAAACTTCTCACTGAAGTTATAATACCTTCCGAAAGGGTATACAAATTGACAAATTATAGAATTGTGGAACCATCCATTTCCGAATATTAAAGTCCGTTTTTGTTAGTACCAAAAAAATCATTACCAAATTCCTCAGAAAAAAGGTGGAGACTAGTGGTGGACTAGAGACAAATGAATAAAAAATTAGTTGCAGATATACCCTACCGAGAATAGAAGATATCCTAGACCAACTAGGAAAAGCCAAATATTTTTCGTGTCTTGATCTTATGTTTTGGTTTCACGAAATATAATTAGATGAAAAATACTGAAATTTAACATCTTTTTCTATGAGCAATGGCTCGTATCGCTACACGCGGTTACCATATGGGCTCAAAGTAGCACCAAAATTGATTCATGCGAATGATAACACTAACATTCGCAGGCCGCGAGCCTTCTCAAGGTTTTCTTTACATGGACGATTTTAGTGTTACAAGGTTGTTCTGAGCAACAAATGTTTATAAATTTAACAAAGGTATTCGACTGATGTTTTTTATTTTTTGTTATGACGTTTGCTTTATTTGCGAAATCTTCTTCCTTAGGGGACTAACAAAAAATTATAAAATCTTAAATCTATAAATTTAGTTGATGCCCACTAATAGGGTTGGTTGATGAGTGGCCTCGCTAGTTACCGGGCTGGTAAGTCATTTCTTCTTAGCCGCGTTTGTGATCTAGTTTCGAAGAGAGCGCGTGAAGGCTGGTTTGAGTGCGTTGAACATTTGGATATGTATTTGACCTTTAGTTTTCTTTCTTCTTTTACTGAGGGGATGTTTAGGTCTCTGTGGATGTTTGTGCTGCGGTTATAGTTCCTAGCACTATTGACTGTACTCTTTGAACCAATCTTATTTTGCTGTTACTGGCATTGCCCCATAGCTCACAGCCATATTTCCAGACAGGCTTTATAACAGTGTTGTAAAGCATAACTTTGTACTCTTACCTTACTGGAGAGCGGTAGCTTTTTGGTTAATGCATCCGAGATAAAAGACTTCATCTTTAGATGGTATCAAAACTTTATTGATTGATAATTATGGACAATTTTTTTTTGTTCACGGAAATTTTAGGTGTATGGAAAAATTGGAATTTTGGTAATTTTTTTCTGTATCAATGTTCAACTTTTACTAGCCAAAAACGGTTGTCTTGGCCACCAAAACACGGTAAAATTGTTATAGAATGTATACCTGTTCTAGAGAACTCTGTCAAAACGTCAAAAAAAGTAATCAAATTAGACCTCATTTCCATAAAATCCGCCTTCTCACTTCTTTGTGGAAAAAGTTAACATTGAAAGTTTTTGTAGATTTTTTTTTTTCCATTTTTTAAAAATAATTTTCTGATATTTGCAGCTCTTTGCCACCTTAGATTCACGTACATATGTGAATCATAGGGGCCCAGCACTCACCTCTTGGCGGTGGCTGCAATTCGAGTCCCTCCCGTCCCACACCCAGCCAACCACCCTCTCGTGCGGGACGAGTTTTACGTTTTAAAGTCTTTTTTGCTCTCAAACTTGGGCATAAGGTTTCGATCTTGGAGTCTAACGCGTATGAATCCGTCGCGCGCTGTGTGTCCACATTTTTTACTCGAAGCCTCTGTTACTTCTTTGACAACCCTCTCTACAGATTGCGTATGCGATGCAACGTTGGCTAATCGCACGTCAGGCATTTGGGCAAGCGGAGCATCTATGATGCGTTGTAGTTCGATTTCCGTCAAGTTGGTGGTTATCGGTGGTTCGGAAATTTTTTCCTCGGGCCATTCGATCATCTCTGTATAATCATTTGCGGAGAAATTCAGGATCGGTGGGATGAATTTCCGAACGATAGTAGGGTTGCTGCGTTTGCGGGCCTGCAAAATTCGACGAACTGCTTGTTGCCGCACTTCTATCCTCTCGTCGTGTAACATTGCCACCAAAATATTTTCGTGGTGCGCGTGGAAAGCGTTATCTTGGAGAATCTTTTGTGCTACTTCTTTCAACTGCTTGGGGATAGTACGTAAAGCAATCATTGTATGCCATAGGATTTTATAAGCGTTTTTTAAAGTGCCCTCACGTTTGATACGGAACAATTCTTCAAATTGGAGTAGAAACGTATAGTCTAAGTATACGGCTACCTGTGATAAGCCATCTTGCGTGATGCATCTTCCCAGGTTTTTTGTTAGCAAGCTCATCAGAGACTACACCACAGGATACGGCTTTGCGCATATCATATAGGTAGAGTTGGTCAGTGCTGAGCTTATTGATCTCAACTTCAGGAAGCTCACAGGGTATTGCTTTGAACCTCTTTATGGGCAAACTTTCACAGTTTTGTAGCAATTTTCCAATAGGGCCCGAGAATCCAGTAGGTCCTGTAGTTGGACCGTCTATTGTCTCAATTACATGACGCAATGGCAATTCGTTAGTGTGCAATTGACAAATGTCCCACTGCAGAGACCGCCCAAGTTCCTTTTCCATACGGCGGATAATGCCGTTGTGATAATTTGTTTTTGCAAAGAGCATTTACAGATGGAGTGGTGGCACTTGCAGGCAGCTACATCAAACAACACTCTAAACTGTGCATGAAAAACAGAAACTTTTTTTAAAGCATCACTCTCACTGTCTCTTTTAAATGACTTGCTTAGCTGTTGATAGGTAGAAACGTCATTTTTTAACAGTTGCTCCATTCTTGAAACGCTCACCACAGGAATGGAAGCTGATGACCAGACGTCAGTTACGCGTTTCAGCACTAAAGAAGCAGCTTCTCTAAAAGATGGGTTGCTACCTTTCTTATCTTCTTTTAATCTAGCCACACGTAAAAGTAATACTTTAAAGCATCCTCTCGAGTTGGCAGCATGCGCCCATCGAAATCTGTAGGATGCCCTAAAATGTTCAATGTAAGATTTCTTCGACATACACTCATGTCGATGTGGATAAATGCAGATAAACAGCTTTACTACGATTCACTTGTGAACTATTTGAGATACACAAACTAAGCAACTGTAGAACAACAGGTCTACATACACACTTTTTTACGTTGACACGCAGAAGTTAGTATTGGGCCCTAACGATTCACACAAGTAAATCTAAGGTGGCGAAGAGATGCAAATTTCAAATTATAATTTTCGAGAAATAAATTTAAAGAACACGCAATCTTTCGACATTAACTTTCAACAAGGTGAAGTGAGTAAACAGCAAATTTCGTGGAAAAACGGTCCGATTCGATTACTTTTTCCGACTTTTTGACAGAGTACTCTAGAATAGGTATAGGTTCGACGGCAATTCATACGTATTTTAGTGTCTGAGAATAACACTTTTGACTAGTAAAAGTTGGAAATATGTAAGTAGAGAAAAAATTGCTAGAATTTGAAATTTTTCGTAAATATACCAAAATTTTTTTATTTTTGTCGTCAATGCGCAGACGGAAAACATCGTCGCACAGCAATCGGATTTTGCACACGTATTCTGGACATGTGTACACAGCTTTTAAGCCCTATTAGCGTTTCAAAGTAGAAAAAAAATTTTTAATGACCTAAATGCTTGGCCAATTTAGAAACGATTTAATTTTTTTTTTTTGGGTTGCGGGCTAAGCTTACGCTTTACATTTACATACCTAACCATTCCAGTTTGTAGCATAGGGCGTTTGATCCATTTTCAGTTTGTAATAACGGTACCAATATGCTTAAGCCGACATTTTGAGGTGGTCTACAATGTGACACCGACGCTCTTGCCAAACTCGTTTTTGTAGTTGGTGTTGTGAGGGCGCAACTCACCGATATAGCAGTGCTGGTTGATGATGACTCAGCTGACGTGTTTATGCTTACTTGCATTGTTTGGGGACTGAGAGTGCCAAGGGATTTTCTGCAAGTTGAAGGGTTCGGGGAACCGAATTTGGTGCACTCACGGCCGCTTATATTTTATTGTATATTGGCACATCCAATTGATATTTCCACGTTGACGTCGTAGTCGATTTTAATATATTGTTTGCGCACTTGGCGCTTTTATTTAAATCAAAGTCACTTATTGTAGGTCGAGAGCGGGAGCCAATAAAGCTTTCGTCCGTTCGCTCTTGCGAATTCGCCTCGTCTCTCGCCACCTTAGCATAAGTTAGGTTCTAAGAGAAATCATTGCAACATTAAATTTAGTGATCTCTTGAACTTCATCGAAACCACTCCCTTTCGTCGTCGCAAATAAATTATCCGAATCATACTGAAGACACACAAGTTTCGCGCTCGTTAATACAAACTAGTATTAAATTTTCTTGGTGAACCCGATGTGATCGCAGTAGAGTTCACGATTTTTTTCGGTGAAAAAATAGAACAATAACCAACAAACATACACAAGCAAATAGTTTGTGTCGGTTCGGCTAAAAAAAAGAAATTAACAAGCTTAATTCCGAAAGAAATTTTTTCGTTGGAACTTTTCTGCCGTACCTTTGGTTGTTGCCTAAGACGTTTCTTCCGCCGCTGCAACTTTAAATGTTTAATTTGTTGCTGCCCCTGGAACATGGATGTAAAAAAGAAATTTGCAATTGTCGAGTCGGCCGACCAGGTATAGAGTGATAAAAGTTGTGAGGAGTCTAAAAACTCCCCATAAATCCCGATGCAGCAGAGCTGCCTATCAACAGCGGCGAGAATGCCGGAGGAGTCAAAGGCAACAGGATCAAACGGTAAACAACGGACCTTGGACCTGGGCAAAGCGGAGACACCGTCAATAATCTGGACATTGGAGCCTCACACCGCAAGGCCAACAAGGTTAACGGTAAATTGGCGGACTTCGGACCTGCACAAAGAGGACACACCGTGAACTAACGGTGCGGCAGTGGACCTTGGACCCGATCACGCGAGCTGGAGAAGAGGAATAACGGGAACATCACAGGCTATAAAAGGGCGGCGCAAGCGCCGAGTACCAGGATCAAGATCGGAAAACCGAGACGCCGAACGACTGTAAGTCCACAAGGCTGAGACTTCAACGCTGAGATCCAACGGGTGCTAGGTCGTAGTTAAATCGAGCTCAGGGAATCCTTGCGAGGAGTCTGCGATAAACGTGGCTGGTCCTGGATTTATAATCTCAGGAAGGAGGACTTCGCCTATGTGAGCATTTTTCTGGGAATAGAACTCGAGGGCTCAGTAGAGGCAACGAGGAAAACCCTGGCAGAGACCATTGACCGTATAGCAGAAATTCCGGAAGCTGCCGGCCCCAAAAATTTAAATTAACCTCCGCGAATGCCGATGGTCTGATATCAAGCGTAGGGCCACATCCGCAGGACTATGCCACTGTTTCCAAGCAAGTCCGAGAGTGGAACTTTCGGTATGACGGCAACGATAAGCTACTGGAGTTCCTGGAGCAGGTGGAGTGGTCAGCAGTGACATATGGTTGGATATAAACCAGATGCCACGAGCAATGCCGAGGCTGCTGCAGGGCGGAGCCCTAAAGTGGTTCATAGCCAACAACCGGTAGTGGGACAACTGAAGAGACTTCATATTCAGCTTGCAATGCTATTTCCTCCCTCGAGAGTACATGGAGAAGCTAGCGGACCAGGTCAGGCAGCGGAGGCAGACATACGGGGAAAAATTTAAGAATTACATGGTGGACATGCAGACGCTGATGCGGCCCCTGGGTATGTCTGCCAAAGAAGTCCTGAACAGGATCAAGGAGAACAGCACGCCGGCCCTCCGAATGTTTGTCCGGCCGTACGAGTGTCGGCACCTGGACACCCTGATAGCGCTGGCAGATGAGTTTTCGGATTGCTGAACAAAATAACGGAAGAAACTGGGTCGGTTAGCGAACTCAATGTAGGGCGAGAAGACGAGGTGGTTGATACCCGAAAATACATTCCCTTTCAATAGAACAACGAACAAGGTTAGAAGCAGTAATACGGCAACTCCCTTCTTACGAGTCGGAGGGATTACGGCGGACGCAGATACTAGAGCGTTCCATCGATGTTGGCGGGGCGAAGCCGGTAAAGCAGCATCACTGGCCGATCTCACCTGCAAAGGAGAAAATTATGTTTGCAGAAATAGAAAACATGTTAGCATTAGACGTGATAGAGGAATCCCGAAGTCCTTGGTGCAGCAACTGTGTACTAGTTAAACGAGGAGAAAAGGTTCGGTTATGTTTAGATTCGAGAGAAGTGAATAAGCTGACTGAAGCACGCGTTCTGGCAGATCCCGCTCGAGGAAAAGTCAAGGCAGTGCACAGGGTTTACGATACCCAATAGGCCTTTGTATCAGTACAAAGTAATGCCCTTCGGGCTTTGTAACGCCGCGCAAACACTCTGCAGGTTAATGGACTTAGTAATACCAGCTAGTCTGCGCACTCGGGTGTTTGTATACTTAGATGATTTGTTAATTTTGTCTGATGATTTGAGTCACACATGAAATTGCTAGAAGAGGTCGCTAGATATTTGCGAAAGGCTAATTTAACGATTAACATAGCAAAATCAAATTTTTGTATGACCGAGATCAAGTACTTAGGGTTCATCATAGGGCACGGACAGCTTAAAGTCGATCCAAGTAAAGTTAGTGCCATTAACGAGTTTTCAATTCCGACCACAGTCAAGCAGCTCCGTAGATTCCATGGGCTTGCCGGCTGGTACAGGCATTTTGTAGATAATTACGCTTCTATCACCGTTCCTTTGACTGAGTTACTTAAGAAAAACAAAGAGTTTAGCTGGAATCGCGAGGCAGAAGAGGCGTTTAGTTTACTTAAGTCGAAGTTAACGTCATCACCGGTGTTGAGAACCCCAGATTTTAAAAGAAAGTTTGTTTTGCTTTGTGATACAAGTCTTTATGGTCTTGGGTGTGTATTGGCCCAAGAATATGAAGACGGAGTTGAATTTCCAGTTGCATATATGTCAGAAAAATTGTCAAAAGCACAGCGAAATTACTCCGTTACTGAACTTGAGTTGCTAGCCGTTATATAGAAGGGCAAGAGTTTTGCTTAGTGACAGATCATGCTTCCTTGCAGTGGCTTATGAAGCAGAAAGACCTGTCAGGACGCCTAGCAAGGTGGTCAATTCAATTGCAGAGATTTTCGTTAACGATTAATCACCGAAGTGGGTCACAGAACGTAGTGGCTGACGCATTGTCAAGATGCGAAGAAGCTAAAGAAGTCACTGACTCGGGACCAGTAATTGATTTGTTATCTAAGGAATTCGATTCGGAGGACTATCTTGAGCTAGTCAACCGCATAAAGAAAAATCAGGCTAGGTTACCCGACCTAAAAGTGGTAGATAAGTTTGTGTACAAGCGAACTGAGCCATCTAAGGGGGATGCACTCCAAGACGCAGAATCCTGGAAACTCTGGGTTCAAACATTATTAAGAGAATTTGTTATGTATCGCGCTCACGATGCTCCTGATTCCGCTCATATAAGAATGACCAAAATGATTGAAAAGTTGAAACGCTATCTATTCTGGCCTGGCATGGTGACTCAGATTCGAGACAATGTAGCTAACTGCTCCATCTGCAAGTCCACCAAGAGTCCCAATCAAATTCTTAGACCTCCAATGGGCAATCCAACTATTTCAGATCGACCGTTCCAAAAACTGTATATGGACCTGTTAGGCCCATACCCTAGGTCTAAGAGCGGCAATATCGGCCTATTAATAATAGTCGACCATTGCACGAAATTTCATTTCTTACACCCACTACGAATATTCACCTCTGATAAAATATGTGATTTCCTGGAAAAATAAGTATTTTTCACTTTCGGAGTTCCGGAATCCATATTGACAGACAACGGATCACAGTTTAAGTCGGGCTACTATAAAGCTTTCTTAGCCCGATTCGGTGTTGCACCTGTGTGTACGGCCATACACTCCCCACAAGCTAACGCGAGCGAGCCAGTGAACCGATCGGTGGCTATCAGGGCTTACATCGGAACAGATCATACCAATTGGGACAAAAACATAAATGAGATTAGCGCGTCCTTGAGGGCAAGCACGCATCGTAGCACAGGATATTCGCCGTACTTTTTGTGTTTCGGACAGAATATGGTGATGAACGGCAAGGATTATGAACTTCTAAGGAAATTGAATTTGATTAGAGACGATACAGCTTTAAAAACGCCTGATCTGATGCAATTGACTCGGATGCAGGCACAGGAAAAAGTAAGGGAAGCTCACGCCGCTAACGCTAAAGTGTATGACTTGCGAAGCCGTTCAGTTCGTTTTAAAGTAGGCGATACTGTATACGCTCGTAGCTTTGCACAGAGCAACTCAGCGAAGAAGTTTAACAATAAGCTAGCTCCAGTTTTCATTAAGGCTAAAGTGTGGAAGAAAATTAGTCATATATACTACGAATTAGCATCCGATGATGACAAACCTTTGGGGGTATACCAATTAAAAGATATAAGGTCTTAAAGAAGAATGCCCGACCTTTTTCAGTTAATACTTCTTCGAGATAGGACTCTAGCAGAAATAACTGCGGTGTAGGGTTCGGGGTAATAGCAATAAACAAAAACGTATCCCGCATGTCAATTCGGATAGACCCAGGCAGGAATGTAGAGAAGACGTCCACACTTCCAATCGGTTATGCCTGCTGAATCGCATTGCACACACACACACACACACACCCCTACTTAGATCTCTCTCTCTCTCTCTCTCTCTCTCGCTCTCTATCGGCGTGTGAAAGGAATAGAAGGAAAAATGAGCGAGTTTGGGAAAAGTCCCGTTTATTGTGGATCTAGAAGTTTCCAATTCGCGCTGCCTGAACCAACGCGAAGAGATGCTCGCCCACTTGATTTTGGGAACCACAAGCAACCACAAGTATTTGGTCAGCAGTATTAATTTCAACTTGCAATATCGGCACGTGCATAAACTGTACCCCAAGAGCCAGAGAGGACGTAGACCACGCGCTCTTATAAGAAGAACAGAGCCTATTGTTAAAACAATAAAGTCGTTCAAACTGCAAGGGTAATTATTTGTGCTAATTGAAATGTGCGAGTGAACCTCACAATGTGTCTATGTATGTAGAGCACGTTCATCGGAGGCCGGCCAGAAAGCACACGCGCTCGTCGCGGGCGCTTTTGCGCTTAAATCTTTATAACAAAATACATATTTGTACATCACCGTGCCTGGCCGGCCGATATTTTGCTGCGAAACTGGGAAATCTGTGCGTTGCTGCAGCACACACACACCAACAAGTGACAACATAACCCCCATACCAGCAGAGCTCAGCTAAGGCTGTTGCATGTTTGGGCGCTTGCAACCGCATCTTCGTAAACGCCGCATACGGAACTACGAGCGGAGCCCAAGTGATACCTGGCCGAAACTTGGAGAAACGTATACCGACACGTGGAGCTCTAACCTAGAAGGCAGCAGACTTGTGCAACAGCCTTTCGGAAGTACATACGGATCATACCATTTCTGGGTGGAAATAAACAGGCCTAAAGGAGACCGGCGCAGCAAACCATCAAAGAGGGATTGCCACTACTAGCAGCATGTAGTTCGCTACAGAGTACAACCGATGCAAGCACGCATACTCGCAAAAACAGCCCCTACACTGACAGACTTCGGCGATACCGATCGCCCATAAGAGAACTCTTATTGTTTACCCAAACGCAAGGAGGCTCGTTTGCTTACAACAAGTTGCAAAATTAATACATTTTGAGATATTTAAGTTGTCTACCCTCTTTTTGTTAAGTTAGCCTACCTACCTACAAGGGGCGTAAATAATTCGCCAAACTAAAAATTTTGATTTTTTACATGGAATACATAAAATTATTAGATTCAATAAAACTAATAAATCAAAATTATTATTTATATTTTTTAGTACTCCTTCTTTTTACTCCTCCTTGTTTTACTATGTATTGTGTAATTCGCAATTAGATTTAATTTATTAGTGATGGACTTGAGTTCTGGAAGGCTTATGCATGTAATGAAAAGTTAAATAGAACATAAAATGGAGTTGCCTTTTTTTGATTTGTTTGAAATATTTTTAAAAAAGCTGTGATGACAAGTTTTTTGGGTTCGCTGTTTCAAATATTATAGATCTTTCAAGTATAAGTGTTAACAAAGATTCGTTAAAACGTCTTTATAGAGCCTTTACAGAAAAGTGGACTGACGTAAAATGGAATAAAGAAAGATTTACGAAAATGTACGCATTGTGTCTTCAAAGAAAATATAATTTTGTTGAAATAATAATATATTGAGCGTCTAAATATGAATTAGGAAGATAGTAATTTCCGTAGATGAGTCTTCTCAATTTACTAATGAAAGCAACTACAAGTATTTCGACCAAACATTTATCTAGAGCCTTGTCAGTAAAACATAATGAAGACAGTAAAAGGACAACACAAACAAGGTTTTGGAAATACCAACGAGATGGTTTTGTTAAAAATAAACATGTATTTTGTGTAATTATATTAATTTATATAAGGCCAACATATTTAAAAAACTAAAAAACAATCATTACCAAAAACTTTCTCAGGAAAAAGGTGGAGACTTGTGGTGGTAGAAGATATCCTGGACCAACTAGGAAAAGCCACATATTTTTCGTGTCTTGATCTTATGTTTTGGTTTCACGAAATATAATTAGATGAAAAATACTGAAATTTAACAATGGCTCGTATCGCTACACGCGGTTACCATATGGGCTCAAAGTAGCACCAAAATTGATTCATGCGAATGATAGCACTAGCATTCGCAGGCCGCTGGTTTTCTCAAGGTTTTCTTTACATGGACGATATAGTGTGTAACGAGTACGTGGCTAGGGTGTTGTTGCATGACGATAAGGACGCACGCGCGATGGTCCAGCTGCTCCTTGTCGGCTATTTGGGGTGGTGATCTTGTCCTTCGTCACGAGCCAGGAAATTCTAAAATTTTATCGAATTTTCGCGTGCAGCGACAAGTGGTATGGGGTAGGAAAAATCATATGAATCCGCGCCAGCGCGAAGAGGGATAGTTATTTTACTCATGGAATTCCTAAAGTTCCTCGGGTGTTCTAATGGAACCAAATTTGCCCTCCCTGCCTTGGCCGTTCTTTACCGAAAACTTCCCATCATATTATCGAACGGCCCCTTCTACTGACTCGGGTTCTACCGGGGACTCATCCTAGTCGAAGGCAAACAAAAATACAATTTAGCTGAACATTATAAAGTGTATTTAAAACCTAAATAAAATTCTTAAAATTAGAGAACATATTGAAAAGATATTAAATGAGAACATAAATACATGCCATACAATTGAATTATTAAATTAACCTACGCAGTAAGATGGTAACACGAATTAAAACCAAAAAAATATTGTTCGAGAGCGAGAATGCGGAAACGGCAGAAAATTGCAGTGATAAGCTCACGGCGAATTCAAATTGAGTGGTTTGTTTAACTTATTTCGAAATTCATCTCACTCAAAAATTTGAGAGACAAGAGAGATGGTAAATCTGCTCCCTTTTTTTCTTCTCCTTTATGGATTATTCGAACTGCTAGGTTTTGTACGGTGGGACGCAAAGTAACTCACTTGATATATATATATTTTACAAAGTCATATTAATAAAACGTGATAACTGACTCACCAACATTCCGGAGATCCACCGACGAAAGCGCTTCCGTAGGTGCACCTTAGGCTGAAAATTCAAATTTCTTTATATATATACACTGCAAGCCCACTGTGCAAAACAACAGTAAATTTTTTCTCTTCTTTTCCGTTGCAGTTCTTTCCTTCTCTTTTTAACACATTGGCTTGTTTGTCCACCGGAAAAAAATTAAAATAAATTAAAATTAAATCTAACTATCACTGCACTTTCCTCTTCTTTTCCTTCTTTTTTCTACTCTTTCACTCTCACTGGCTTATTTCACATAACCTAGACCACAAAAAAAAAGAAAAAAAAAACTTATAAAATAGCTTATAAACTATCCACTTTCAGCAAACTCCGACCGATCTTTGGCTTTCTGAACTGCCTTACATTCCGTGCGGCGACTTAACAATTATTCCGCATTGTTATACGCCGAGTTAAATTGAATTTTCGTCCGACCGTGGACCGAAGCGTCTAGCCTAGATCAGCGCGCCGAAAAACTGCCTGCCAAGCTGAGCTTCGCTAGGTTTCGCTCGCAGACGGGAGATAACGAAGATGATGAAGAGGGAATATAAATATTATGTGCAATTTGGGCAGGTGTTACATCTCGAGTTCTTTTAGACTCTTTTGCCCTCTCTTTATCCTAACTCCGCTCCCAGCGACTTAAGCTGATTAAATAATTATCTCAGGGAACTCTTAGGCTTTGAGACCCCTTTATGCGACGATAATTTCCCTCCCGTCGGATGACTTCGCTCTTCTTTTGGGGGACTTGAGGAATTGTTCCCTCTACAGCAACGGCCGGATCCAATATCGGATACTAAGCGCCAAACCTAAATCAAAAATCACTTTTGGGTCTGCAATCTTCGCAACCATTTCATTTTTTCTTACCCATAAACAGGATTTAGCGCTATATATAATCTGGATATTCTATCCGTCACTTTACACAAGGCCACTATAGAGATATAATTTTCAAACAAACTTTCACCAACTAATTAAATACGAGACTTACAATTGAACTTAACCGCACTCGATGGCTGCCGAAAAGGGAAAGAAAGCCAGCAGCTCGTGGCTCTGGGCGGGAAGCTAAGTTAGCCCCAATAGAATAACTCTCCGTTTTCCGGGATCATGACAATTGACTCTGTTGCCTCTTCGTCTCCGAAAATTCTTACCCCAATCGCGGCCCTCAACTGACCACTAGATGGCGACACTTTCGGTTTTTGCCTCATAGATGGCGCTGCCCATCGATTTACCTGCCACAAGCGTTACAAATTCCCCCCTCACAAGATCAGACTTGGGGGTGAAACACACAAGGCTGACCAAAACTGAGCTTGAGGCAGCTACATTACTGTTTCATATCCTTAGCATGATATCTACCCATTAATCGTCCCTGCAAGTCTTCCAGATCATAGTAAGCATTTCCCACCTTCTGGCGTACCCTGGCCTTAAGATACCTCGGACCCAATTTAGCATTATAGCCTGCTTGGAAATTGCTTTGCCTGAAATTCTTTAGAAATACTTCTTGCCCAAGGTCATAGGAAACGTCCTTAGCCCGCAGATTATAAAGTCGCTCGTTTTTCTCATTTTGCTTTTTCATAACTTCGACAGCTCTATTCCGCACTAACTCTAAAGAATCTTCTCTAGAAAATAGCGCAGAACGATCATCCAGCAACTCCAAAGCTCTTAGCAGCTTGTATGTCGATCCGGAATTTATAAAATGCTGGCCAAATACCATATAATAGGGTGTCGTTCCCAGAGAAGAGTGTACCGCAGATCTTAATGCACAGCAAATGCTGCTCAGCTCTTCGTCCCAATTTTTCTGATCGGGCCTAACATATGATCGTATTGCTGCTATCACCGACCTGTTTACTCGCTCCGATGCATTTGCTTGTGGCGAATACACTGCCGTGAATGAATGCGTTACCCGATGGTTCCGAAGAAATTTTTGAAACGCGTCTGATTTAAATTGTGACCCATTATCCGAAATAACCGTTTCTGGCACTCCAAACGTATGGAACAGATCAGTTTGCAGATATTTAATCACTACGTCTGCATTTAGTTTCTTAACTGCTTTTAAGAACACAAACTTCGAATAGTGGTCTAACACGATAAAAATGCCTATGTTACCGCTTTTTGAACGTGGATATGGACCCAGGAAATCAACATATAACCTCTGAAAGAATCTTCCCGACTCTGGTGGTACCCCTAGCCGAGGTCTCTGAACTGTATTAGGAGCCTTAGTCATTTTACACGTATCGCAAGAAAGAACATGGGCCTTTACATCCTTTACCAGACCAGGCCAATAATAATATCTTCTAACACGCTCTAAAGTTTTATGTATCCCTCCGTGCGAAGCCATGGGATGATCATGAGCATTCTTTAAAACTTCCTGAACTAACCCCTTCGGGATCCATAACTTCCAAATAAACTCCTCGTGAAGTGAATCTCCTGTGGCGTAATCCATTTTCTTGTACGCCAAACCATCGGTAACCTTTATATCTGGCAACTTTTCGCTGTTCGCTTTTAGTCGGTCCACAAATTCCACATATTCTGGAGATTTAAATTCTGCCGATTCCAAATCCACTAACAATCCATGTCCAGCATCTAACGCAGCCATATTTTCCTCGTTTACTCGAGACAGCGCATCCGGAACAACATTTAACTTTCCGCTGCGATGCTCAATTTTAAAATTGAATCCCTGCAGTTTCAGAGCCCATCTAGCTAAACGAGAATGTAAATCCGTTTGAGTCATAAGCCATTCAAGGGACGCATGGTCAGTAATAACTGTGAACTCATGACCCTCGATATATGCCCGGAATCGTTTAATGCAGACTAGTGCGGCCAGGCACTCCTGTTCGCTAACTGAGTAGCATTTTTGTGTTTTATTTAATTTTTTTTGACACAAACGCTATCGGATACTCATCACCCTCAGCTGTTTTCTGCACTAAAACTCCTCCGACACCAGTTTTACTAGCGTCGCACTGCAGAAAAAAATGGTTTTTTGAAGTCTGGACTACGAAGAACTGGCGCCGAGCATAACATGTTTTTTAACTCTTCAAAGGCCTGTTTTCCTTCCGCCGTCATGGCAAATTTCTGCTTCGGCTTTAACAAATCTGTTAATGGGGAAGCCACAGATGCAAAATTCTTAATAAATTTCCGATACCAGCCTACCATTCCCAAAAATCTTCGCAGACTTTTCAATGAATTTGGTAGCGGAAAGTTTGTCATGGCTGAGATCTTATCGGGATCCGTTCTTATTACACCCTCTCCCACAATATGACCCAAATATCTGACGGATTGCATGCAGAACTTGCTCTTTTCGACGTTAAGAGTCAACCCAGCCGCCTTTATATGCCCCGCAACTATCTCCAATACCTTTAAATGCGACTCAAAACTATCTGAGACAACCAACAAGTCGTCCAGATAAACAAATACTTCGTTACGGAGTTCGGCAGGAATGACTTTGTCCATCAAGCGAGTCATAGTTTGTGAAGCGTTGGTCAGTCCGAACGGCATGACTTTATATTGATAAAGAGGCTTTCCAGGTATAGTAAACGCCGTCTTATCGCGAGATTGAGGATCGAGAGGCACTTGCCAGTAAGCATCTTTGAGGTCAAGGCTTGAAATATACATTGCTTTTGGGAGACGCCCTAAGATGCCATCTATTTGGGGAAGCGGGTACGCATCTTTTCTTGTTACTGCATTTACTTTTCTGCTGTCTAAGCAAAGGCGAACCTTCCCTGGTTTTTGAACCAGCACAACCGGTGACGACCAAGCACTATCCGACTCTTCAATTACACCCAGCTTCAGCATACGGTCTACTTCGGCATATAAAAGTTTTTCCACAGCCGGCGATACTGGAAAATGCCGCTGTTTAACTGGCCTAGCATCTCCAACATCAATCGAATGCGAGAGAATAGTTGTCTTTCCCAACCCAGAAACGGAAAACGAGGGAAAGAAACTAACAACTTTTTGCAAATCTTCACTTTGTTTTGCCGTAAGACTATGGGTGTCAGACACAATTTCAGAGATCTGCATTTCTGTTGGCAATAAACCAAATTTAGTCCAAAAATCAATCCCTAAATATAAGTCTTGACTGAGAGTTGGAATTAGATGGAGATCCAATTCATTTTCCTGATTGTTGTACTTTACTACAATTTTTATTCGTCCAACGACTTCTTGCTTTGTTCCGTCGGCGGTGCATGCTGAAGTTGTTCCACGCTTAAAAGTAATTTTACTTCTTATTATTTGTTGAGCCAGGTTTCCGCCTATAACACTAATAGCTGCCCCCGTATCCAATAACCCCATAACAATACGATTCAAAAGACTCACTTCGGCATAGGGACGCTTATCCTTCTCCTTATACCTAATCGTATTTATTGTTTTCAAAGCTGCCCAATACCCTCTCATTCGCTGTGCGTTCCTGGATTGAGACTTTTGATGTTTTAAACAACTTGGTATTTTAGATGAATTTATTTGTAAATTTAATTTGTTCGACCAAAAAGATTTTTGAACAGAAGTTGCTGCTGAAGAATTGGGATTTTCTATTTCTACCGAAGTATTTTCAATGTCTATTGTTCTGCCTCGGAATTCGTCGGGCGGTGGCGTTGAACACACGGCTGCTGACGAGGCTGTGTGTTCCCCTTCGCGTTTTTTTGACACTTACTACACGAAGGTTTGTAAGTGTTCGGCTTTCCACAACCATAGCAGAAAATCCTACGCTTCCCTTCACAATCTTGGTAACGATGCCCTTCTTTGTGGCAATTCCAACAAATCAAAGCCAAAGCTCCCACTTCCACTTCGCTTTCGATGTCGGAAAATTCGGCGGCTTCCTCTGGCAACGGATCTTCAAGCAGTTCAGCAACTTGCTTCCGGTAAGGAGTTGCCTTTGTATATGCATAATTCCGCCTCACGTCCTCCAGAAAACTTTCCCTTCGCCTGCAAATTTCTCTCAATTGCCCCACCGAATTAATTTGGATATGAAGGAGTTCATGTCGTATTTCAGGGCGCAAATTCCTAGCTAGTATTTCTGCCACGGACTTTTCCGAGAGCGGCACTTCTAACCCATCCGTTAATGAGACAATGGCATCATGAAAAGTATCAAAATTTTCCTTCTCTTTTTGTTTTCTATCCCGAATTGCTTCACGGATATCGACATCGGAGCGGGTATCCCTAAATTGTTTTCGAAGAGCTTGGCAGAGAGCTTTCCAATCGAGCACCTCTCCATTGCAGGATGTATGATATCGGCAATAGAAAACCATCAAACAATAAACTAGCGTTGCTAGCTAAAATTTCAAACTTTGAATTTAATGTTTGCTCTGTTAACGCCTCAACTCGATATATAAAATTGTCCACGCTTATGCCATCAAGACTGCCATTGAAACGAATTTTCCAACTATTTAATATTTGGCCCACCCTATCTGGTCTATAAATGGCATCGGATTCTATGCTGACAGGAGTAAATCTGGACTCACTCCGGAATTGATCAAAATTTTCGACTGGCTGTCTCTCTTGATCCGTCCAGTTGGTGTTTGTGCTTGGGCTTGGGGGTGCTAAGGGATTCCCGGGAACCAGTGCGGCAATATTAGCTTGTATAATCTGAGCCATTTGCTGAGAAAGTTGAGTGAGTAAGTCATTTTTCATCCCCTGGACCGCTTGAGTCACTAAATTCCCTATGTCTACCTCAGCGCGATTTTCGCCGGTTTTCCCAGAGGGGGCTGGCGAATTGACAATCGTTTTACCACTCGGTGGGAGTTGAAAACAAATGGTTCCGCAAATCGGACATTCTCTATGAGTCTTCGAATGACTAGTTATGCAAGTCTTATGGAAGTCATGACCGCATTTCGTCTTGTAAGTTGTGGAGATCGCCAAGTCTTTCTCGCACAATTTGCATTTAGACCCCGTTGGAGTCTCTACCTTATCGGCATCGCTCATTGTTTGGCCCTTTTTTTTCTGATCTTCAACCAATGAGAAAAGTAAGAAACCTAAAATCCTAAAAATATATGTTTTTAATTTACAGCTAAATGAACGAGTAAGTTGAAGTTACTAATTATATTCGGCTAAAATCCCTAACATTTAATCATTCCTTCCTTGCTTTTATTTTTTTCTACACCTGCGGTCAATGACCTTAACAAGCGGACCAGCTGATTTGCTTTATTTTTTTTTTTTACGCTCAATTCTTAAAGACACTCAATTTCTAAAATCACTCAAGAGAAACTCGGGTCTAAGTCAGAAATGAGAGGAAAGGAACAAATAAACGAGAGAGTACAAGTATTAAGTAAGCTAAAAAAATTGTAAGAAAAATCAAAAACACGATAGAAATATATAAACAGTTTGCCTTCAAACATAGGAGTTCTCCCTGCCAAACCCTTATCAGCAGTTTAACTCGGAATCCGTGAGTAAAAGAAGATAAAAAAAATAATATAATTGCTGCCTATGCAGAGCTACGTGGCTAGCCCTTCGACTATTGCCAAACTCAGATTCACTAAAACAACAACTATAAGAGAGCTGATCGGTTCTCTTCCAATTCTCTCTTGTTTTGCAATCTGGCCTACGTTTCCCGCTGTCAACCGTGGCCAGTCGACCTCTTTTTAAAAGATTTCGGCTGTCTATCCAATGCACCTGACAGACGCGATGGCGATTGCATGAAATTTGATAGATGGGTCCTCAGCGCCGGCCCATTATCCGTGGTCAGGTGAAAACTTATTGATAAGTTTACCACCTGCATGTCCAAGCGTCTAATTAACCCTTGCTTTAGGTCCCGAAAAAAAAGTAAATAGAATAGATTTGCCCCACTCTTACTTTCAACATCAGCCGTGGCTAGTTGAACGCTTGCGTACAACATATTCAACTATATGTCCTATGCGCCTAATATCGAAATTAAGGTAAGACTAGAGACGAGATATTTGGCATGAGTACCGCAGCAACCGTGGCTGGGATGTAAACACATCTTTCAACCCACTGTGATACTGCATTACCAACTAGATGAAAATTAAAGTTTTTTTTTTTTTCTTGTGTGAGCGGGATTCTTAGAGTAAAATTTTGTTTTTCATTTTTTTCCACATCTAAATCCCTGATTTTTGGCCTACACTGTTGGGCGCCAGATAAATAGAATTATATTATTATTACTGTAACGAGTACGTGGCTAGGGTGTTGTTGCATGACGATAAGGACGCACGCGCGATGGTCCAGCTGCTCCTTGTCGGCTATTTGGGGTGGTGATCTTGTCTTTCGTCACGAGCCAGTAAATTCTAAAATTTTATCGAATTTTCGCGTGCAGCGACAAGTGGTATGGGGTAGGAAAAATCATATGAATCCGCGCCAGCGCGAAGAGGGATAGTTATTTTACTCATGGAATTCCTAAAGTTCCTCGGGTGTTCTAATGGAACCAAATTTGCCCTCCCTGCCTTGGCCGTTCTTTACCGAAAACTTCCCATCATATTATCGAACGGCCCCTTCTACTGACTCGGGTTCTACCGGGGACTCATCCTAGTCGAAGGCAAACAAAAATACAATTTAGCTGAACATTATAAAGTGTATTTAAAACCTAAATAAAATTCTTAAAATTAGAGAACATATTGAAAAGATATTAAATGAGAACATAAATACATGCCATACAATTGAATTATTAAATTAACCTACGCAGTAAGATGGTAACACGAATTAAAACCAAAAAAATATTGTTCGAGAGCGAGAATGCGGAAACGGCAGAAAATTGCAGTGATAAGCTCACGGCGAATTCAAATTGAGTGGTTTGTTTAACTTATTTCGAAATTCATCTCACTCAAAAATTTGAGAGACAAGAGAGATGGTAAATCTGCTCCCTTTTTTTTCTTCTCCTTTATGGATTATTCGAACTGCTAGGTTTTGTACGGTGGGACGCAAAGTAACTCACTTGATATATATATATTTTACAAAGTCATATTAATAAAACGTGATAACTGACTCACCAACATTCCGGAGATCCACCGACGAAAGCGCTTCCGTAGGTGCACCTTAGGCTGAAAATTCAAATTTCTTTATATATATACACTGCAAGCCCACTGTGCAAAACAACAGTAAATTTTTTCTCTTCTTTTCCGTTGCAGTTCTTTCCTTCTCTTTTTAACACATTGGCTTGTTTGTCCACCGGAAAAAAATTAAAATAAATTAAAATTAAATCTAACTATCACTGCACTTTCCTCTTCTTTTCCTTCTTTTTTCTACTCTTTCACTCTCACTGGCTTATTTCACATAACCTAGACCACAAAAAAAAAGAAAAAAAAACTTATAAAATAGCTTATAAACTATCCACTTTCAGCAAACTCCGACCGATCTTTGGCTTTCTGAACTGCCTTACATTCCGTGCGGCGACTTAACAATTATTCCGCATTGTTATACGCCGAGTTAAATTGAATTTTCGTCCGACCGTGGACCGAAGCGTCTAGCCTAGATCAGCGCGCCGAAAAACTGCCTGCCAAGCTGAGCTTCGCTAGGTTTCGCTCGCAGACGGGAGATAACGAAGATGATGAAGAGGGAATATAAATATTATGTGCAATTTGGGCAGGTGTTACATCTCGAGTTCTTTTAGACTCTTTTGCCCTCTCTTTATCCTAACTCCGCTCCCAGCGACTTAAGCTGATTAAATAATTATCTCAGGGAACTCTTAGGCTTTGAGACCCCTTTATGCGACGATAATTTCCCTCCCGTCGGATGACTTCGCTCTTCTTTTGGGGGACTTGAGGAATTGTTCCCTCTACAGCAACGGCCGGATCCAATATCGGATACTAAGCGCCAAACCTAAATCAAAAATCACTTTTGGGTCTGCAATCTTCGCAACCATTTCATTTTTTCTTACCCATAAACAGGATTTAGCGCTATATATAATCTGGATATTCTATCCGTCACTTTACACAAGGCCACTATAGAGATATAATTTTCAAACAAACTTTCACCAACTAATTAAATACGAGACTTACAATTGAACTTAACCGCACTCGATGGCTGCCGAAAAGGGAAAGAAAGCCAGCAGCTCGTGGCTCTGGGCGGGAAGCTAAGTTAGCCCCAATAGAATAACTCTCCGTTTTCCGGGATCATGACAATTGACTCTGTTGCCTCTTCGTCTCCGAAAATTCTTACCCCAATCGCGGCCCTCAACTGACCACTAGATGGCGACACTTTCGGTTTTTGCCTCATAGATGGCGCTGCCCATCGATTTACCTGCCACAAGCGTTACAAATTCCCCCCTCACAAGATCAGACTTGGGGGTGAAACACACAAGGCTGACCAAAACTGAGCTTGAGGCAGCTACATTACTGTTTCATATCCTTAGCATGATATCTACCCATTAATCGTCCCTGCAAGTCTTCCAGATCATAGTAAGCATTTCCCACCTTCTGGCGTACCCTGGCCTTAAGATACCTCGGACCCAATTTAGCATTATAGCCTGCTTGGAAATTGCTTTGCCTGAAATTCTTTAGAAATACTTCTTGCCCAAGGTCATAGGAAACGTCCTTAGCCCGCAGATTATAAAGTCGCTCGTTTTTCTCATTTTGCTTTTTCATAACTTCGACAGCTCTATTCCGCACTAACTCTAAAGAATCTTCTCTAGAAAATAGCGCAGAACGATCATCCAGCAACTCCAAAGCTCTTAGCAGCTTGTATGTCGATCCGGAATTTATAAAATGCTGGCCAAATACCATATAATAGGGTGTCGTTCCCAGAGAAGAGTGTACCGCAGATCTTAATGCACAGCAAATGCTGCTCAGCTCTTCGTCCCAATTTTTCTGATCGGGCCTAACATATGATCGTATTGCTGCTATCACCGACCTGTTTACTCGCTCCGATGCATTTGCTTGTGGCGAATACACTGCCGTGAATGAATGCGTTACCCGATGGTTCCGAAGAAATTTTTGAAACGCGTCTGATTTAAATTGTGACCCATTATCCGAAATAACCGTTTCTGGCACTCCAAACGTATGGAACAGATCAGTTTGCAGATATTTAATCACTACGTCTGCATTTAGTTTCTTAACTGCTTTTAAGAACACAAACTTCGAATAGTGGTCTAACACGATAAAAATGCCTATGTTACCGCTTTTTGAACGTGGATATGGACCCAGGAAATCAACATATAACCTCTGAAAGAATCTTCCCGACTCTGGTGGTACCCCCTAGCCGAGGTCTCTGAACTGTATTAGGAGCCTTAGTCATTTTACACGTATCGCAAGAAAGAACATGGGCCTTTACATCCTTTACCAGACCAGGCCAATAATAATATCTTCTAACACGCTCTAAAGTTTTATGTATCCCTCCGTGCGAAGCCATGGGATGATCATGAGCATTCTTTAAAACTTCCTGAACTAACCCCTTCGGGATCCATAACTTCCAAATAAACTCCTCGTGAAGTGAATCTCCTGTGGCGTAATCCATTTTCTTGTACGCCAAACCATCGGTAACCTTTATATCTGGCAACTTTTCGCTGTTCGCTTTTAGTCGGTCCACAAATTCCACATATTCTGGAGATTTAAATTCTGCCGATTCCAAATCCACTAACAATCCATGTCCAGCATCTAACGCAGCCATATTTTCCTCGTTTACTCGAGACAGCGCATCCGGAACAACATTTAACTTTCCGCTGCGATGCTCAATTTTAAAATTGAATCCCTGCAGTTTCAGAGCCCATCTAGCTAAACGAGAATGTAAATCCGTTTGAGTCATAAGCCATTCAAGGGACGCATGGTCAGTAATAACTGTGAACTCATGACCCTCGATATATGCCCGGAATCGTTTAATGCAGACTAGTGCGGCCAGGCACTCCTGTTCGCTAACTGAGTAGCATTTTTGTGTTTTATTTAATTTTTTTGACACAAACGCTATCGGATACTCATCACCCTCAGCTGTTTTCTGCACTAAAACTCCTCCGACACCAGTTTTACTAGCGTCGCACTGCAGAAAAAATGGTTTTTTGAAGTCTGGACTACGAAGAACTGGCGCCGAGCATAACATGTTTTTTAACTCTTCAAAGGCCTGTTTTCCTTCCGCCGTCATGGCAAATTTCTGCTTCGGCTTTAACAAATCTGTTAATGGGGAAGCCACAGATGCAAAATTCTTAATAAATTTCCGATACCAGCCTACCATTCCCAAAAATCTTCGCAGACTTTTCAATGAATTTGGTAGCGGAAAGTTTGTCATGGCTGAGATCTTATCGGGATCCGTTCTTATTACACCCTCTCCCACAATATGACCCAAATATCTGACGGATCGCATGCAGAACTTGCTCTTTTCGACGTTAAGAGTCAACCCAGCCGCCTTTATATGCCCCGCAACTATCTCCAATACCTTTAAATGCGACTCAAAACTATCTGAGACAACCAACAAGTCGTCCAGATAAACAAATACTTCGTTACGGAGTTCGGCAGGAATGACTTTGTCCATCAAGCGAGTCATAGTTTGTGAAGCGTTGGTCAGTCCGAACGGCATGACTTTATATTGATAAAGAGGCTTTCCAGGTATAGTAAACGCCGTCTTATCGCGAGATTGAGGATCGAGAGGCACTTGCCAGTAAGCATCTTTGAGGTCAAGGCTTGAAATATACATTGCTTTTGGGAGACGCCCTAAGATGCCATCTATTTGGGGAAGCGGGTACGCATCTTTTCTTGTTACTGCATTTACTTTTCTGCTGTCTAAGCAAAGGCGAACCTTCCCTGGTTTTTGAACCAGCACAACCGGTGACGACCAAGCACTATCCGACTCTTCAATTACACCCAGCTTCAGCATACGGTCTACTTCGGCATATAAAAGTTTTTCCACAGCCGGCGATACTGGAAAATGCCGCTGTTTAACTGGCCTAGCATCTCCAACATCAATCGAATGCGAGAGAATAGTTGTCTTTCCCAACCCAGAAACGGAAAACGAGGGAAAGAAACTAACAACTTTTTGCAAATCTTCACTTTGTTTTGCCGTAAGACTATGGGTGTCAGACACAATTTCAGAGATCTGCATTTCTGTTGGCAATAAACCAAATTTAGTCCAAAAATCAATCCCTAAATATAAGTCTTGACTGAGAGTTGGAATTAGATGGAGATCCAATTCATTTTCCTGATTGTTGTACTTTACTACAATTTTTATTCGTCCAACGACTTCTTGCTTTGTTCCGTCGGCGGTGCATGCTGAAGTTGTTCCACGCTTAAAAGTAATTTTACTTCTTATTATTTGTTGAGCCAGGTTTCCGCCTATAACACTAATAGCTGCCCCCGTATCCAATAACCCCATAACAATACGATTCAAAAGACTCACTTCGGCATAGGGACGCTTATCCTTCTCCTTATACCTAATCGTATTTATTGTTTTCAAAGCTGCCCAATACCCTCTCATTCGCTGTGCGTTCCTGGATTGAGACTTTTGATGTTTTAAACAACTTGGTATTTTAGATGAATTTATTTGTAAATTTAATTTGTTCGACCAAAAAGATTTTTGAACAGAAGTTGCTGCTGAAGAATTGGGATTTTCTATTTCTACCGAAGTATTTTCAATGTCTATTGTTCTGCCTCGGAATTCGTCGGGCGGTGGCGTTGAACACACGGCTGCTGACGAGGCTGTGTGTTCCCCCTTCGCGTTTTTTTGACACTTACTACACGAAGGTTTGTAAGTGTTCGGCTTTCCACAACCATAGCAGAAAATCCTACGCTTCCCTTCACAATCTTGGTAACGATGCCCTTCTTTGTGGCAATTCCAACAAATCAAAGCCAAAGCTCCCACTTCCACTTCGCTTTCGATGTCGGAAAATTCGGCGGCTTCCTCTGGCAACGGATCTTCAAGCAGTTCAGCAACTTGCTTCCGGTAAGGAGTTGCCTTTGTATATGAATAATTCCGCCTCACGTCCTCCAGAAAACTTTCCCTTCGCCTGCAAATTTCTCTCAATTGCCCCACCGAATTAATTTGGATATGAAGGAGTTCATGTCGTATTTCAGGGCGCAAATTCCTAGCTAGTATTTCTGCCACGGACTTTTCCGAGAGCGGCACTTCTAACCCATCCGTTAATGAGACAATGGCATCATGAAAAGTATCAAAATTTTCCTTCTCTTTTTGTTTTCTATCCCGAATTGCTTCACGGATATCGACATCGGAGCGGGTATCCCTAAATTGTTTTCGAAGAGCTTGGCAGAGAGCTTTCCAATCGAGCACCTCTCCATTGCAGGATGTATGATATCGGCAATAGAAAACCATCAAACAATAAACTAGCGTTGCTAGCTAAAATTTCAAACTTTGAATTTAATGTTTGCTCTGTTAACGCCTCAACTCGATATATAAAATTGTCCACGCTTATGCCATCAAGACTGCCATTGAAACGAATTTTCCAACTATTTAATACTTGGCCCACCCTATCTGGTCTATAAATGGCATCGGATTCTATGCTGACAGGAGTAAATCTGGACTCACTCCGGAATTGATCAAAATTTTCGACTGGCTGTCTCTCTTGATCCGTCCAGTTGGTGTTTGTGCTTGGGCTTGGGGGTGCTAAGGGATTCCCGGGAACCAGTGCGGCAATATTAGCTTGTATAATCTGAGCCATTTGCTGAGAAAGTTGAGTGAGTAAGTCATTTTTCATCCCCTGGACCGCTTGAGTCACTAAATTCCCTATGTCTACCTCAGCGCGATTTTCGCCGGTTTTCCCAGAGGGGGCTGGCGAATTGACAATCGTTTTACCACTCGGTGGGAGTTGAAAACAAATGGTTCCGCAAATCGGACATTCTCTATGAGTCTTCGAATGACTAGTTATGCAAGTCTTATGGAAGTCATGACCGCATTTCGTCTTGTAAGTTGTGGAGATCGCCAAGTCTTTCTCGCACAATTTGCATTTAGACCCCGTTGGAGTCTCTACCTTATCGGCATCGCTCATTGTTTGGCCCTTTTTTTTCTGATCTTCAACCAATGAGAAAAGTAAGAAACCTAAAATCCTAAAAATATATGTTTTTAATTTACAGCTAAATGAACGAGTAAGTTGAAGTTACTAATTATATTCGGCTAAAATCCCTAACATTTAATCATTCCTTCCTTGCTTTTATTTTTTTCTACACCTGCGGTCAATGACCTTAACAAGCGGACCAGCTGATTTGCTTTATTTTTTTTTTTTACGCTCAATTCTTAAAGACACTCAATTTCTAAAATCACTCAAGAGAAACTCGGGTCTAAGTCAGAAATGAGAGGAAAGGAACAAATAAACGAGAGAGTACAAGTATTAAGTAAGCTAAAAAAATTGTAAGAAAAATCAAAAACACGATAGAAATATATAAACAGTTTGCCTTCAAACATAGGAGTTCTCCCTGCCAAACCCTTATCAGCAGTTTAACTCGGAATCCGTGAGTAAAAGAAGATGAAAAAAATAATATAATTGCTGCCTATGCAGAGCTACGTGGCTAGCCCTTCGACTATTGCCAAACTCAGATTCACTAAAACAACAACTATAAGAGAGCTGATCGGTTCTCTTCCAATTCTCTCTTGTTTTGCAATCTGGCCTACGTTTCCCGCTGTCAACCGTGGCCAGTCGACCTCTTTTTAAAAGATTTCGGCTGTCTATCCAATGCACCTGACAGACGCGATGGCGATTGCATGAAATTTGATAGATGGGTCCTCAGCGCCGGCCCATTATCCGTGGTCAGGTGAAAACTTATTGATAAGTTTACCACCTGCATGTCCAAGCGTCTAATTAACCCTTGCTTTAGGTCCCGAAAAAAAGTAAATAGAATAGATTTGCCCCACTCTTACTTTCAACATCAGCCGTGGCTAGTTGAACGCTTGCGTACAACATATTCAACTATATGTCCTATGCGCCTAATATCGAAATTAAGGTAAGACTAGAGACGAGATATTTGGCATGAGTACCGCAGCAACCGTGGCTGGGATGTAAACACATCTTTCAACCCACTGTGATACTGCATTACCAACTAGATGAAAATTAAACTTTTTTTTTTTTCTTGTGTGAGCGGGATTCTTAGAGTAAAATTTTGTTTTTCATTTTTTCCACATCTAAATCCCTGATTTTTGGCCTACACTGTTGGGCGCCAGATAAATAGAATTATATTATTATTACTGTAACGAGTACGTGGCTAGGGTGTTGTTGCATGACGATAAGGACGCACGCGCGATGGTCCAGCTGCTCCTTGTCGGCTATTTGGGGTGGTGATCTTGTCTTTCGTCACGAGCCAGTAAATTCTAAAATTTTATCGAATTTTCGCGTGCAGCGACAAGTGGTATGGGGTAGGAAAAATCATATGAATCCGCGCCAGCGCGAAGAGGGATAGTTATTTTACTCATGGAATTCCTAAAGTTCCTCGGGTGTTCTAATGGAACCAAATTTGCCCTCCCTGCCTTGGCCGTTCTTTACCGAAAACTTCCCATCATATTATCGAACGGCCCCTTCTACTGACTCGGGTTCTACCGGGGACTCATCCTAGTCGAAGGCAAACAAAAATACAATTTAGCTAAACATTATAAAGTGTATTTAAAACCTAAATAAAATTCTTAAAATTAGAGAACATATTGAAAAGATATTAAATGAGAACATAAATACATGCCATACAATTGAATTAATAAATTAACCTACGCAGTAAGATGGTAACACGAATTAAAACCAAAAAAATATTGTTCGAGAGCGAGAATGCGGAAACGGCAGAAAATTGCAGTGATAAGCTCACGGCGAATTCAAATTGAGTGGTTTGTTTAACTTATTTCGAAATTCATCTCACTCAAAAATTTGAGAGACAAGAGAGATGGTAAATCTGCTCCCTTTTTTTTCTTCTCCTTTATGGATTATTCGAACTGCTAGGTTTTGTACGATGGGACGCAAAGTAACTCACTTGATATATATATTTTACAAAGTCATATTAATAAAACGTGATAACTGACTCACCAACATTCCGGAGATCCACCGACGAAAGCGCTTCCGTAGGTGCACCTTAGGCTGAAAATTCAAATTTCTTTATATATATACACTGCAAGCCCACTGTGCAAAACAACAGTAAATTTTTTCTCTTCTTTTCCGTTGCAGTTCTTTCCTTCTCTTTTTAACACATTGGCTTGTTTGTCCACCGGAAAAAAATTAAAATAAATTAAAATTAAATCTAACTATCACTGCACTTTCCTCTTCCTTTCCTTCTTTTTTCTACTCTTTCATTCTCACTGGCTTATTTCACATAACCTAGACCACAAAAAAAAAGAAAAAAAAACTTATAAAATAGCTTATAAACTATCCACTTTCAGCAAACTCCGACCGATCTTTGGCTTTCTGAACTGCCTTACATTCCGTGCGGCGACTTAACAATTATTCCGCATTGTTATACGCCGAGTTAAATTGAATTTTCGTCCGACCGTGGACCGAAGCGTCTAGCCTAGATCAGCGCGCCGAAAAACTGCCTGCCAAGCTGAGCTTCGCTAGGTTTCGCTCGCAGACGGGAGATAACGAAGATGATGAAGAGGGAATATAAATATTATGTGCAATTTGGGCAGGTGTTACATCTCGAGTTCTTTTTGACTCTTTTGCCCTCTCTTTATCCTAACTCCGCTCCCAGCGACTTAAGCTGATTAAATAATTATCTCAGGGAACTCTTAGGCTTTGAGACCCCTTTATGCGACGATAATATCCCTCCCGTCGGATGACTTCGCTCTTCTTTTGCGGGACTTGAGGAATTGTTCCCTCTACAGCAACGGCCGGATCCAATATCGGATACTAAGCGCCAAACCTAAATCAAAAATCACTTTTGGGTCTGCAATCTTCGCAACCATTTCATTTTTTCTTTCCCACAAACAGGATTTAGCGCTATATATAATCTGGATATTCTATCCGTCACTTTACACAAGGCCACTATAGAGATATAATTTTCAAACAAACTTTCACCAACTAATTAAATACGAGACTTACAATTGAACTAAACCGCACTCGATGGCTGCCGAAAAGGGAAAGAAAGCCAGCAGCTCGTGGCTCTGGGCGGGAAGCTAAGTTAGCCCCAATAGAATAACTCTCCGTTTTCCGGGATCATGACAATTGACTCTGTTGCCTCTTCGTCTCCGAAAATTCTTACCCCAATCGCGGCCCCCAACTGACCACTAGATGGCGACACTTTCGGTTTTTGCCTCATAGATGGCGCTGCCCATCGACATATGTTTATAAATTTAACAAAGGTATTCAACTGAAGTTCTTTATTTTTATATTTTGCAGAGGGTATTGAGATCTTGATCCTGGTACTGGGTGCTTGATTAACTTGCTACTGGTCTTGCGGACACGCACTTGCTTTTGTTCTCGCACTATTACTTCGGGGTGAGCTGCGCTTGCGCCGCCTTTTTATAGCCTGTGATGGTCCAGTAATCCTCTGCACCGTTAGTTCATTGTGCGTCCTCTTTGTGCAGGTCGGAAGTCCGTCAATTTACCGATCGACCTTGTTACCCTTGCCGAATGAGGCTCAATGTTCAGCGTGGTAGCGTTAGCTCACGGTGTCTCCCGTTTGCCCGGGTTCAAGGTACGTTGCTTACAGTTTGCCCTTGTTGCCCTTGACTCCTCCGGCATTCTCGGTTCTTTGACCGTTGCTATGCAGCTCTCCCGCATCGGAATTTGTGGGGAGTTTTAAGACTCATCACAGTTCCCCGAAAGACTTCAGCTTTCCCAAATCTATTTTGGAGACTTTTCCCTGACTAACGCCTCTTTCTCTTTTCAGCTACACTATGTTTATGATGCCCCTGCCAAGTCTCGGGGTGCTGTCCCTGTACCACGTGCCCCGTAAGACCCTCGCAGCAGTAAGTGACCCCCCGTCTCCCCGCGCCTATGGCAGCCTTGTTTTTTTGCCGGCCCGCGTGCTTAGCCCGAGATCCGCCCCTGCTCCGCGATCATCTGCTGCGGATCACGACTTTTTTTTTGTGTGTTTGGGCCCTGAAAGCCAAAGCCCCTTTTTATTGGGCCTTAAAAATCCGCACCCCGCCCTATGCTATTGGTACGTTGCCACGCCACAATCCGCAAAAGTCTGTTATTGTCTCTGAGACACGTTAGACCTTAGTTATTGGACTGTGTCTGTGTGTTTCGTTTATATCTGTTGCACTATAGGGTCAACGACCACTTTTGTTGGCCAAAATTAATAACTCACTTATTTTTAAAGTTATCGTAAACTTTTCCAATCGTTTTTTGTATCCTTAGGCGCCGTATATAAGGTCAGGTTAAAAGTAAACCATTCTTTGAACAATAGATGACTTTAGTGATCTGTATCTCGGGTTGTATAAGTCCCATTTAATTTTAGTAGGGGGTGTTTAGAAGTTCAGTTTTCGTACTATAAAAGCTTCTGGAGACCTGCAAATAAAAAATTCACTTTCTTTAACAATTATTCTGTGACAAAGGCGAAAACGCAAGCCAGTCAGCTGAATTTGTAAATGGAGTTTATGGCCCTAGGACTGTAACTGCCAACCATGCTCAATCTGGTGTCGTCGATTTCGTTCTGGGAATTTTATGTAAAAGATGAGACTCTCGGTCAATCATGCCTACAAAACAATGGAAATCTTTGAGTCTGACCGTCATTCAAGCAGAAAATCAATTGCCCAGGAGCAAAATATTGTCCAAAAATCAGTTTGTAACCATTTAACAAAGGCTGGATACACAAAAATGCTCGATGTATGGGTACCAAATGAGCTATCAAAAAAAACCTTTTCGACCGAATTTCGATCTTTGAATCGTTACTGAATCGCAACAAAACCGACTATTAATGTTGAGCGATTTGTATACTGTAAAATTAGCTACAAGAGAGGATTGTGATTAAAAACTGGCTCAGTTTTTTGCAAATAAGGACGAAGGATTTTATGAGAGGGGTATCATGAAACTACCATCAAAAATGGCAAAAATGGTGCTTATGTAAAATAAATCGACTAATTGTAGTGATAAAAAATAGCTTGAATTTTCGGGTACAAATAAAGAATTACTTTTTAATTGGCCTGATATATTAAAAACAAGAAAGGAAGCAAACTTCGGCAAGCCGAAGTTTATATACCCTTGCAGCTATTTCAAAAACTAAATACTCTTTAAAACGTTTAAATTATGATTTACTTGCGTGTATTTTTAAAAACATTGAAGCTATGATGATTTGCAGCTTAATTATTCGATAGTTCCTATGGCAGCTATGTGATTGTTCCTATGGGAGCTATATGCTATAGTCGTACGATTTTGATGAAATTTAAAACATAATTCAGAAATATTTAACCATTACTAAATGTCCGTCTGTCAGTATGACCGTCTTTCCGTCCGTTTCTACGCAAACTAGTCTCTCAGTTTTAAAGCTATCTGCATAAAACTTTCCCAAAAGTTGTCTTTCTATTGCAGGTAGTATATAAGTCGGAACGAGCCGGATCGGACGACTATATAATATAGCTCCCATAGGAACAATCGAAAAATAAACAAAAAATAATTATAACTTTGCTGTTTTTTAATTTTTCTATTAGTTCTTGGACATATAGTAATGGTTAAATACTTCAGAATTACGATTTAAATTTCATCAAAATCGGTCGACTATATAATATAGCTCCCATAGGAATAATCGAAAAAATAAACAAAAACAAGAAAGCAAGCAAACTTCGGCAAGCCGAAGTTCATAGACCCTTGCAGCTATTTCAAAAACTAAATACTCTTTAAACTATCGAATAATTAAGCTGCAAATCATTATAGCTTCAATGTTTTTAAACATACACGCAAGTAAATCATAATTTTAACGTTTTCAAGAGTATTTAGTTTTTGAAATAGCTGCAAGGGTATATAAACTTCAGCTTGCCGAAGTTTGCTTGCTTTCTTGTTTTTTTATGAATTAGAATGCACTTTGATTTGGATGGATTGAGTCTTAACCCGTTCGCTTTTTCGTTTTTCATTGTTGATTCTAATACACTCATTAATTTGACTTAGGGGACGGCTAAAACATATAACTGGACATCATCTGCATATAGGTGCACATCACAAACAGAAATACATTTAGGGAGATCATTTACATATAACGAGAAAAGCAGTGGACTTAAAACTAAGCCTTGTGGGTCTCCTTGTATGAGAGGCAGAAATGAAGATTTTTGCGACCCGGAGACGACGGCCTGCACCCTGTTTGTGAGATATGTTCGGATGTGGTTTATTGCACTTGAAGAGAAATTGTACAGCGTGCGAATCTTTGTGCAGAGTACTTCGCGGTTTATCGAGTCAAATGCTTTGCTGAAGTCAATTGCTGTCATCAATTTTTTGGCGACTGTCTTCGGATTACTTTAAAGTGGCAGTTGTACAACTTCTGTGCTTTTTGAAACCAGATTGCTTTCAACTTAGAAGATTATTGTTCTCCAGGTTTGCATCTGCAGAGCAATCAATTGCTCAAAGGACTTTGCAAGGAAAGGCAAGATGGAAATTGGTCTAAATTCATTTTTTGATTTCGGACGGGCAAAATTTTAGCAATTTACCAGCAATCAGGAAACATTGACGTGTTAAAAAATGTATTAGCAACATTTTAATTGTGGAGTTCAAATTATTATAGCAATGACGGAAGGAACCTCTGAAAATTTCTTATTAAGTGCATCTACATCAAGGTACGATTTAGCCACTGCATTTTGTTTTCTTATGCTAAAAAATGGTGTTGAATTGTTAGAAATAAAATCATACGTCATAATTATCAAGTCATGTTTAGAGAACTCTGGCACACACAACTGGTCATAGAGAAGGATTTTTGACGGTTCAGTAACAAAGAAAACATCTAACAAAGAGCTACAGGTACTTGTGAAATGCGTAGGTAGTTGGCAGTTTACCAAGTTTAGGCCAATAGAGTTAAAGTCATTTTGCACACTTTGTTCTCTGATCATGTTGCTGTTAAGATCTCCAGCCAGGATTACGTTTTCGTACGCCACAGATATGTCTGATCCGGACTCTAAGAGTTCAGTATATTCGGTCATTCGATGGGGTCTATAAATACAACAGATTAACATTTTTGACTTGTAACTAGGATCTACGAGTTCTACAAACAAATATTCAACTCTACCTTTGATCGGGTGTGATTTAATAAGCTTCGAAGTGTATTTTTTGCTTACAAAAATCGCTTCACTACCTGCGTGTTTTAATCTGTCGGACCCATGCAACACGTAGCCATCACATTCAAAAGGGACGTCACTGTAGCCACTTACAAACCATGTTTCTGAAATACACATGTGGTAGGCGTTTATCAACTTATTCTTTATTCTTTTCTTCTTTTTATTCTAACACGTTTTATTGCTACCACTCGCTCACATTCAAGGTTTCAGAATGACCTCTCAGAGAGATCCTCTTACACTCCATGTTACTTAACATAGGTTTAACATAACTTTCAACATAAGTATCGTATATTGGTGCTGTATAATTATTTGTGTAAGTATCGGAATAAGAATATATGTGTGTCAGTGTGTGTATGAGCCTACTACAATTCGGCCATCCTGTAATACAGATCCCCTGATCCTGCTTTATTTTAGAAACAATTTTGACAAATTACTCTTACATCTACTAAGATAGTGTTTAGTTACAAGTATTTTCTTCATTTATTTTTTCATTTCCTTATCCAACATCCTTCAACATCCTTTAGTAGGATCCTGTCATTGCGAAGCACTTTAGCAATTGCATATGGGCCTATGTTTTTGATATCAACATCCTAGCAACTCCCGCAGTGCTATCAAAATTTTTTACCATTACGTAATATCCTTTCGTGTAATCCTTTGGCGTTCTCTTTGTCTTATCATAATATGTTTCATTTTATTCCTGCGCTTGTTTTTGTTTCTCCATTGCCACTTTTCGAAACTCGTCCAAATTCTCTTATTGAGCTGTATTGTTAATTTCTTCTAACTTATCCCTAAGTTTATCAATAATCTGACCTTTCTACTCTACACCAAACAGCATATTAATAGGAAATTGTCTTAAACTTCTGTGTACAGTGTTTTTAAGTGCATGTTAAACTTGCTCGATTACATTATCCCAATGTACATTATTTTCAGGCTTGTGGAGAATTTGTCGCTTTTTTCATTTGTTTGATGTTTGTTTCTGTTAAAAATTCACCAAATTCATTAGATGTAAAACAAATCCCTCCATCTGAAACTATACATTTTGGTTTGCTAAACGCCCTAAAATAATCGGACAAAGCTTTTATTACTTTTTTTGTGCTTGTTGTCTTTGTTGTATAAAGTCTAACGGATTTCGTGAAACCGTCTATGATTAGAAAAATGTATTTGTTTGCTCTTCCTGCTGCCACTGGTCCGTAATGATCGATGTGCAACAAATCAAAGGGCCTGTCTCCTTTGGGGATAATGTGTAAGAAGCCTTCTGATTTTCCAGTATTTGGAGATGTGATTCTTTCATTTTTCCTTAATATTTTTAAACCAATAACCTTTTGAAATTGCTTCTATCATCTTGTCTCTACCAACGTGACCAAGTTCATTATGATATTTATGCAAGACGTGACGTTCCATGTCCTCAGGGACAAAAAATAGTAAACGATCGTCATTCGATTTTCTGTAAACAACGCCGCTTTTTATTTCGAAATGTTTGAGTTAATTTCTTTCTAATTCTTCCTTAATTTTCTCTATGTTGATATCTTTTGATTGAGAGATTAAAAGATTGTCATCAAAACTAGTGGTTTCTACTATTGAAATATAATATCTGCTCAGAGAATCTACGTGTTGCGTTTTTGTTCCGATCTATGAATCAGTTCATAATCATAGGATTTAGTTCGACTCTGTTTAATGTTTACCATGAAAATAGATTCGAAATAGCTAAGGTTTCCAGCTCGAAGCTGTGGTATTTTGCCTCAGTCTCTGTACTTCGCTTTGAAAAGTAGAATACGGGATGGACTTCTCCATCTCCCTTCCTTTGCATTAAAACCGCACCGAAACCCGCTTGCATCGCAATGTAATTCAACCTCATCTTTATGATTCTATATGGCTAAAACAGTTGATAATATCAGTTTTTTTTAGGTTCAAGAAACAGTCTAGTTCTCTTTCTTGGAAAGAAAATTCCTTGTCTTTCCTTAAAGTGTCATAAAGTGGCTTAGCCAATGTGGATAAATCTTTTAAAAACCTTTTAAAAAAGAAACATAGTCCTAAAAAGCTTTGCACGATATGTACTTTTTTGGGAATTGGGAAGTTTTTAATTGCATCAATCCCTCTGTCGTCTGCTCTGATTCCTTCTTTGGTAATAAAAAATCCTAGGTACTTTATGTTGGGTTGCATAAACTCGCATTTGTCCATACGAAGCTATTACTTATTGTTAACCATTTTCACTTAAACTTCTTTTAAAGTCCTTTAATGTTCTTCCACGTCTTTGCTGGCTATCATAATATCATCCATGTATATGATTACTTTGTTTTCCCGTATCAAATCCACAAAAATTTTATTTACAAAGCGTTGGAATGCCCATAGGCATCCTAAAAAATTCAAATTGTCCTAATGGAGTGACAAACGAAGTATATTTTACTGACTCATCGCTAACGAATACGTGAAAATAACCATTTTTCAAGTCGAGCTTTGAAAATACACTTTTATTCACTAATTTGTCTAGAAGGTCATCTATTAAAGGCAACGGATAATTGTCCTTTATTAAAACTTTGTTCAATTTTCGATAGTCTATAAATAAACGCAAGTCTCCTGCTTTTTTCTTTACCAGTACAGTGGGAGAAGCATATTCTGAATCACTGTATCTTATTATCCTTTTGTCTTAATATTCGTCTAATTATTGGTGAACAACTGAAAGTTTGGATTTGTCTAAACTAATTTTCATTTCACATCTTGTCAAAGGAGTATCTGGTCTCTTAGCGTTGACATAATATTCTTCAAACATTTTAACAAATTTGCATTTCGTTTCATAGCTTAAATCGCACCCACAGTTGTAGTCTACAAACTGATCATCAGCCACGTTGATATTTAACATATCTCTTTCAAAACTGTCTTCAAAATTTTCTGTTTTCTCACCTAAAGGCATCTCTCTGTAAAATTGACTGTCTTTTAAATGCGATTCGCATGTTTTCATTTACCTGTATGTTGGCTCATTTTTTATAGTATGTTTATCTCTTTGTTGCTCATTAATATTCTCATTTTCCAATTGAACATCGTTAACAGTCTCTCGTAAACTTTTTCCGGTACTACTTGTCTTTTCTAGCAAACTTCTCTCTTCTAGTTGCCTCTTCTAATAGTTTTTCCGTAAAAGTTTAATTTTTTCAATAATCGTTTATTAAAATATTTATTTCCTGTCAATTTTTCATTATTCGATTCATTTCCTTAACATTTTTCATTAATATTTGCATTTCTTAACCATGTTTATTAAACAAATTCATTTTCTAAAAACTTTGCATTAACTGTTGTATTTCCTAACAGTTTTTCATTAACAGTTTCGTTTTCTAAAAATTTCTCATTAACAGTTAAGTTTCCTTACAGTTTTTCAATAACAGTTGCCTTTCGTAACAGTTTTTCATTTTTAAAAAATTTTTTGCCAGCCGTTTCATTTTCTAAAAAATTTTTTCCTAACAGTCTTGCTAAAATTCTCGTTGGAATCGCAGTTGGCTTCTGCGGTAGTTGCTAGTTGTTGATCCTATTTCCCAGGTGGTAGGTTTGAGCAATGGGCATCTACTATTAATATGTCATTAATATTTCCATAAGTTTCAAGGGTGTCGAGATTCATGTTCAAACCATAAAAATTCATAAATTCCCTTCCCAGAACTGCGTCGTGCCTCATAGATTCATTTGCTACAACAATAATATCAAATTTAATCTTTAATTTTTCTTTTAAAATGAAACATGAAGTTTTTCCAAAAATGTTAAGTTGGCTCTGGTTCAGCCCATGATAAACTTGGTTTACGTTACTTAATGAAAATGCAGCTGGTATTCTGGACTGCTGAGTCTATGAGACATAGGTGAATTGAGATGGTGATCGACAAAAATTACTACTTTTCTTACATATTTGTTGTCGCTGCTATTGTTGTTGCTGTTGCTATTGTTGTAGTTGTTGATCTTTCTCTGGCGGCATTCTTTCTCTGCTTGCGGCAGCCTGCTGTTGCTGTCGTTGTATAGCGATGCATGTTTCTGCCTGCTGTTGCTGTTGTTGTATGGCGAGCTCTTCTAACTGTTGTTGCTGTATGGCGCCACGCGTCTCTGCTCGCTGCAACGCAATCTGCTGCGCAATAAGTGTTGTTCGCAGTTGCTTAATAATTTCCAGAAGGTCGTCTTGGTCTGTAACATCGTCGAAGACGCCCTCCTGTGGTGCCTGCGATGCGCTCCCAGGGTTTGTGTTGACCTCTTCACGTTCTGTTCTCCAGAATTCTGGTCAACTTCTGCCTCTGGTACTTAGCCTCGTTGTTTAGGTGGTATCTGCCCTAGACGTGCCATTAACTCGGTTTCAATACCTTGGGTTGATAAACCCGATGCTGAAATCCATCTTTTCAGCTGGACGACCGTAAATTGGTTTAAATTTTCCTCGTTCATGGCGTAGATTTTACCACATTTGAATTTGTGGTAGGCGTTTAACAACTGATTCTTTATTCTTTTCTTATATTTATTCTAACACGTCTTATTGCTACCACTCGCTCACACTCAAAGTTTCAGAATGACCTCTCCGAGAGATCCTCTTACAGTTCATGTTACTTAACATAAGTTTAACATAACTTTTAACATAAGTATCTTATATTGGTGTTGTATAATCATTTGTATTGTATAAGTATCGGTATAATAATATATGTGTGTTAGTGTGTGTATGAGCCTATTACACACACTACATAAACATTACCTAAACTCATCCATTTTTCTGACCAAGCTTTGAGCATTTATGTGAACAATCTTCAGACCCACTTTCTGTTTACATAGAATTCTCAGCAGACTGCTCGGTGTTGCATTATAGTGGGGTATAAGGTAAATTGGGAGACACATATAAATTGAGAAGGCACATGCTGGATTTGCACAGAAAAGAGATTACCAATAGAAAACCTAAATTACTCTTAAAAACTATAAAAATAAATAGGTCAGTTGCATAAGAGACGTTATTGACGAAAGCTAATTTGGGCAGCACGAGGGGTACCTTCGGCCACCAGTGCGCCGAGATCGCTGAGAGCTTATCAAGCTGCTGGATAATGTAAATGTCCTCTCTCCCACTCCACTTCACGTGCACAATCCCACGGCGCGTAAAAACAGCAGAAAGAAATTTCTGATTCTTCAAACGCATGCTTTTCGGAGAGTTGAAAGAGAAATATGCGTTTCGTCAATCGGTTGGAAGCATACCTTCGGTTTCTAAGACTTCGGCGATCCCTGTTTGATGCACCTTCACCTTCTTCTTCCAATTGGAATTTTAATAGGGTGTCTGTTGTATTTATTTTCGTTGCATATATTACAATTTTTAATATATTCTTTTAGTTTTGATAATAAGTTCGGCCAATAATTTAATTTTCAGATTTGTTTGTAATTTTCGTCCAGTCCCCTATGAGCTCGATTGTGTGTTTCTTCTATTATTATAGCTCTATCTTCCCAGTTTTCTACATCTTGTAGAAATGCTGTTGAAATTGAGATATTGTTATTAAAATTATACCTTAAAGGTATTTGAATACGATATAAATCTTTTAAAGTACTATAAACTCCGTTATGTTAGGTGGAAGATATTCTCCTAATATAGTTATTAAAATTTCCGTTGTGTTATATTCAATTATATGTCTTGTCCTGACAAAAACTTGCAGTGACTCATGTATGGTGTACCTCCCCGGTATTATTTACTGTTGATATTTAAACTGATTTAACGGGTCTCTTGTATTACATTTTCTAAACTACTTTCAGCAGAATTCTAAAGAAACGAAACATCTTAGATTCGATTAAATCTTTTATTTTAAATTTGGAGCACCAAAGGTGCCGCTACAAACATCCAGTTGGTTCTCCTCTTACATTTTTCCTTAGGTTCACATTTTGACAGCAGAGATTCGGCTATGTATATCTTATATATTATGTGGGAGTGAGATTGCATTATTCCCCGAATCCCTCTTATAAAACCCCAGCATTCATATGACATGACGCCCTAGACAACGAGAGAAGCAGCTAAAACTAAGAAGACGAGTAGATGGTCAAAAGACGCATTCCAAGGAAGACGAGCCGATGGAAAAGAAGACGACGATCACTACAACGAGATGTGACAACGAGGAGACGAGCAGAGCAACATATCGAGAGGACGAGCGTCAGTTGCTGACGGGATCGAGTTGAGTAAAGACTTGCCCAAACACGAAGATTCAGATTTTTTACTATGTTAATTAATATTAATAATCAAACTTTTAAATAATAACCTACTTAATATATAAAAACCCCATATTTGCGAGCTCGCCGGGAAGTATCCAAGGAAAGCTGAAGGCGAAAAGTGACTAAGGACGACTGTGAAAATAAAATTTTTTTTCTAAACTATGGCTTGCCTAAACGATCTGATTTCCAATACGCTGAGAATTGCATCGAAAGAAAGCATTTGTGCACTTCACAAATTCATATTCGAAGGAAAAGGGGACAGAAACAATCGCAAACGTCTACGTGAATTTGCTTTCTTTCAGTATGACAAAAATTACGCAATTTATAAATCCAAATGTGTATACATACACGCGAAATTGAAAGACAAAGATTTGATATCAATATGCGCAGTTTTGGGAATTAACTACGACGTAGAAAATTTGCAGCTGCACATTTTTCGCAATCTGTAGTTTGGCAAACTTCTCTTTTTCAACGAAGTGGACAATTCTGAGAACGAGGCATCCGACGAAGAGAAGGAAAATGACGAAGACAGCCAAAATGATGATGAAATTAGAAGTGTAATTTCAACAGGAGTAGAAATACCTTCCACAGACGAAAGGAAGAGAAAGTCGAACTCACAACGAATCAAGGAAGTTGATATGCCGCGTTTTGCTCTAAGTTTTCGAGACATAGAAGAGTCAATTAAACATTTTGATGGGAGTGATGAAATTCCAGTTGAGGTATGGATAAGCGACTTTGAAGATCAAGCCTTACTTATGGGTTGGAATGCGCTACAAAAGCTTATCTTCGCCAAAAGGTCACTTAAAGGTGTCGCTAAGATGTTTATATTGAGTGAAAAGGGATTAAATTCGTGGAATGCATTAAAGGAGTCTTTGCTAAATGAGTTCAGGTCCAGAGTAAGCAGCAAACAAATACATATGCAACTAGGAGAGAGCAAACGACGTGCAAAGGAAAATGTGCAAGAATACTTTTATCGCATGAAAGATATATTGCATACCGAGGAAATGCTGAGGAAGAAGCTCTTATTCAATATGTGATCGACGGTATCGACGAACTTTCTTTAAATAAATCAATTCTGTACGGTGTTAAAAACATGAACGAATTCAAGTAAAAATTGAAGGACTACCAAACAATAAGTGCAAAATCGAAAGTTCTGGAAGGAAGTGTGAAAGACAAAAACGCTTTTGCAGCAAAAAGTTGTTCAAAAGGTGGCAAAAAGGAAATCGTTTGCTACAACTGTGGTGAAAAGGGACATTTTTCTGGTGGCTACAGCAACAAAGAAAAAGGAAGAAAGTGTTTCTAGTGCAACAAATTTGGACACATTTCCAAGAATTGTCCACAAAGTGAAAAGGCAGTCGAAGAAAACAAGCCCAACGCGCGAGTTTTAAGTGAACACAGTGACATGACGAAAGCACTTTCAATTCAAAATCAGAATGGCGAGCGCTGTTTGATACGGGCAGCAAGTTCAACATTTTGCGCGAAGACTTATACAAGCAGTTAGCTTTGCCAAGGTTGAAAGAGTGCAGTGAATATTTAATTGGATTTGGAAAAGATCGCAATGCCAATAAGATCAAGCCGATTGGACAGTGTAAGCAAGCAGTATCGATTGACAACAGTGTTTATGACTTGAACTTCTTTATAATTCCGTGTGTCTGTATGGACACTCGTTTGATAATAGGGGAAGAACTGTTCTTGCAGCAGAAGTTTCGTTTTGTCCTACTGGTTTGCGTGTGCGAAAGTTGAACAATCTTGACGAAGATTAATTGGAATCCAATTTAATGCAAATCGAAGCAGTGCTTGACAACGAAGAACTCGATATTAATCAATCAGCCAGTGAGTATGCAAAGAAAGAGGTGCGTGAACTAATAACGAAGTACATTCCTAAACCATCGAAGTCAACAAACATTGAAATGAAAATCATTTAAAAAGCGTCCGCGAAACGAAAGTAATTGACGATCAGATCGAGCACTGGCTCTCAAACGGCGTAATCGAAGAGTCCGACTCTGAATTTACAAGCCCGGTAGTGCTTGCTAAGAAAAACGACGGTTCCCAACGACTTTGTGTGGATTTCACGCGCATCAACAAGGTAATAATTAAAGACCATTTTCCGTTGCCCCTGATTGACGACCAGCTTGATCGCTTACAAGAAGCTATGATGTTTAGCACGATTGACTTGAGGAATGGCTTTTTTCATGTGTTTTTTCCGATTCCAGCAAGAAGTACACCTCATTCGTGACCCAAAGCGGGCAGTACCAGTTCCTTAAGGTAATTTTTGGTTTGTCAAACTCACCTGGAGTGTTTCAGAGTCCCATTAATGCGATTTTCCGAACGCTGACTCCCAGAGGAATCGCTCTCCCTTACGTTGACGATATCATTATACCAGCAAAGGACGAAAAGGAGGCTGTATCGAACCTCAAAGAAGTTATAGGAACTTGCAGCAACTATGGGCTAGAACTCAACCTAAAGAAATGTCATTTCCTGCAGACCCGTATTCAGTTTTTAGGTCACGTCATCGAGAATAAAACAATTTCCCCGACGCCTCAGAAGATCGATGCCGTTTCGAAATTCAAGACTCCACAGAATCTCAAGCAGCTGGAGAGTTTGTAGTATCCCAGAGGTAGGTGTTCACTAGATATTGGTAGTTTTCTAGCGTATAGACGGATCGGTGTTCGTGCACTTCTTGCATGGCTCGGTGCAAGGCTCGTCGGATATAGCGTGGGTCTTCCTCTTCATCTATATATCACACCCGTTATACTACGAAAAGTTTTAAGTGCATTATCTGTACTTTAATGATTGGTCAAAATATTGTAGATATCGGATGACACAGACGGACCCTAAAGAATATATAATAAGAGAAGAATACCAGCAATGTGGGAGGCTTAGGTGTGGTTTGCCCCCATTCTCTACCCTCCCAACCTTAGTAACAGTAGAAATTGCTTGCTGTTACCCCTTGGCAAAAGCTTTATTGTATATTAAATCATATTCGAGAAGGTTGACAACAGCATCTATGTACTAGCAACTGACCGTATTTATACAAATTATTCGCTCATATCCAACGGTAACAAAATCCAAGATAATTTACATAAATTCTTCATATTCATTCTTTGTTTCCTTTCAGTTTCTGAACTTACATTCTAATAATTCATGTTCTTCTCCTTTTCAATTTAAACTTCTTTAATATATTTTGTTCAAACATATTCTAATAATTCATGATTTTACTTGATAAATTTAATGAAGCTCTTAGTTATGCCCATTCTTAACACATCCCGGTTAAATCAGGTATCACTTGTGCTCCGCTCGTAGTCTCGTATGCGGCGTTTACGAAGATGCGGTTGCAAGCGCCCAAACCTGCAGCAGCCTTAGCTGGGCTCTGCTGGTATGGGGGTTATGTTGTCACTTGTTGGTGTGTGTGGGCTGCAGCAACGCACAGATTTCCCAGTTTCGCAGCAAAATATCGGCCGGCCAGGCACGGTGATGTACAAATATGTAATTTGTTATAAAGATGTAAGCGCAAAAGCGCCCGCGACGAGCGCGTGTGCTTTCTGACCGGGCTCCGATGTACGTGCTCTACATACATACATAGACACATTGTGAGTTTCACACGCTCATTTCAGTTAGCACAACGACTTTTTTTAACAATAGGCTCTGTTCTTCTTGTAAGAGCGCGTGGTCTACGTCCTCTCTGGCTTTTGGGGTACAGTTTATGCACGTGCCGATATTGAAAGTTGAAATTTATACTGCTGACCAAATACTTGTGGTTGCTTATGGTTCCCAAAATCAAGTGAGCGAGCATCTCTTCGCGTTGGTTCAGGCAGCGCGAATTGGAAACTTCTAGATCCACAATAAACGGGACTTTTCCCAAACTCGCTCATTTTTCCTTCTTTTCCTTTCGCACGCCGATAGAGAGCGAGAGAGAGAGATCTAAGTAGGGGTGTGTGTGTGTGCAATGCGACTCAGCAGGCATAACCGATTGGAAGTTTGGACGTCTTCTCTACATTCCTGCCTGGGCCTATCCGAATTGACATGCGGGATACGTTTTTGTTAATTGCTATTACCCCGAACCCTACAAGTTTTCTGGGTCTTACCGGATACTTTAGAAAGTTTATCTACAACTATGCTCTTATTTCGAAACCCTTGACTGATCTGACTGAAATATCTGATCTGAAAATAAAGCAAATTTCGTAATTGGTCCAGTAGAAGAGAATGCGATTGAATCCTTAAAAGTGTACTTGACTTCCATCCATGTTTTGGCAATTTACAACCCGAAGTATGACACCGAGGTACATACTGATGCATCAATCGATGGTTTTGGCGCCGTGCTTTTGCAAAAATCACCAGATGACGGCCAATTTCACCCTGTCTACTTCTTGAGTAGGAAAACAACGGATGCTCAGCGAAAATATTCAATCTATGAATTAGAGGTGTTTGCGATTATAACAAAGTTCAGAGTGTATCTCCTTGGCATTCCATTTATGATAATCACAGATTGTAATGCATTCGCAAAGACGCTAGACAAGCAAAGCCTGTGCACTAGGGTTGCACGCTGGGTACTTTTGCTCCAAGAGTACGACTACAAAGTTGAACACCGTTCAGGTTCACGTATGAAGCACGATGATGCCCTTTCTAGGTACCCAATAATGACGATCGTTGAGGACTCCAGTGCCCTTGGTTTCAAGCAAGCACAAGAAAAAGATGAACACCTGAAAACGATTATTAAAATCCTAGAAGACTCCAACTCACCATATGAAAACTATTTTCTGAAGGCCGGTGTCCTGTACAAACTTTTCAAGGACTTAGAACTAATTGTAGTTCCGAAGGACATGCAGAAACAGATCATTGGTAGCACACATGACCGAGGACACTTTGCTATTAAAAAAACGAAGGCGCTGATTTGCAACGAGTATTTTATCGAAAACATTGACGAAAAAATACAGAAGTACATCGACTGCTGCATTCCGTGCATTTTGACCAACCGCAAGCGTGGCAAACAGGAGGGCTGGTTACATCCATTGCACAAAGAGGATTTCCCGCTGCATACCTATCACATTGATTTCTTAGGTCCACTAGACTCCACAAGCAAAAATTACAAGCAAATTCTCGCCGTAATCGACTCCTTTTACGAAATTCTGTTGGCTTTACCCTATTAAGTCAACCACTGCCAGCGAAGTCAATGCCAAACTCCGAGGCCAAAGTTATATATTTGATAACCCAGCTTGCATTATATCGGACCGAGGCTCAGCTTTTACCGCACAAGACTATCTTCACTATTGCGAAGACGAAGGCATAAAGGTGGTGAAATCAAGACAGGCCTACCACGTGTTAACGGACAGTGGAAAGCAAACCATCATTATTTCAGTTCTATCCAAACTGAGTGTGGATGATCCCACAAAGTGGTACAGACACGTCGATCGAGTTCAACAAGCCATTAACTCCACTTTTTCGAGAAGCATCGACGCCACTCCTTTTGAGGTTTTAATATAAGTCAAAATGAGAAACAAAGATGACCAGAAGCTTCAAGAAATTATCAACAACGAGTCAATAGCCTTGTTTCAGAACACTCACAACGACTCAAGGCAAAAAGTCAAACTTTGAAAATCCAAACCGAAAACAAGAAGACCTACAACTTACGAAGTAAGCCGGCAAAGACTTATAAGATTGGTAAACTAGTAGCCATAAAACGAACGCAGTTTGGCGGCGGACTCAAACTAAAACCGAATTATTTGGGTCCTTACGAAACAACCAAAGTGAAGCACAGTAATGCCTATGATGTCCAAAAAGTCGGCAACTCAGATGGACCAAAAATTTCTTCAACCTGTGCAGAGTACCTTAAGCCGTGGTCCACCCTCGAAGACAAAGACGAAACATTCGAGGCGAATGTTTAATGGCCGAATGTGGCGGTGAGATTGCATTATTCCCCAAATCCCTCTTATAAAACCCCAGCATTCGTATGACATGACGCCCTAGACAACGAGAGACCAAACTAAAAAGGAAGACGAGCCGATGGAAAAGAAGGCGACGATCACTACAACGAGATGTGACAACGAGGAGGCGAGCAGAGCAACATATCGAGAGGACGAGCGTCAGTTGCTGACGGGATCGAGTTGAGTAAAGACGTGCTCAAGCGAACGACGTGTGACGACGAGACGACGGTTAAATCAAACACAAAGATTCAGATTTTTCACTATGTTAAGTAATATTAATAATCAAACTTTTAAATAATAACCTACTTAATAAATAAAAACCCCACAGAGTATGTGTATTCTTATTATGCTATCTTAAGCTGGAGCGCGAGGGTATATGGATGAACTTGAGTTCGGCCTTGCAGGTATAACAGAATGCTGACACTTGCATTTTATGTGAGCGCTCCGATAGACTCATGTTTCGGCCACTTTGGTTTTTTGACCGGGCTTTTTGATTATGTAAGCACTGCAACAAAGTATTACAGTTTTTACTTCAAATATTCTTTGTACAGTAGATATTCAAAATATCCCTCCTTTTAAAAAAACTAATATTATGAAGTTATTTTATTAGTATATTTAAATTAAAAGAATGATTTTTAATTTAAAATTCTTTTTTTAACCTTTTTTTTAAGAATTTTTTATTTTTATTTTTTACAATTATGAAAAAAAACTTTTAATCTGTCCTTATGAACTGTTTGCTTTTATTATTCGTTATTTTAATTGTATTTTTTTCTCCTATTTCCGTTACTTTATACGGACCAGTATATTGATAATTTAACTTATGACCTGTTTCATTTCATAAAAGCACTTAATCACCTATTGATATATCAATATGTTAGTATCTTATTATAACTTTTTCTTATTTTCTTCTATCATTAGTCTATGTATTGTATGCTACTTCTAATCTATATTTACCTTCCTTAGAATAGTCATCTATGTTATGTATGGGTTCATTTTTTTCTATACTATTAAATTGTTTTGGTAAATTATTTGTTTTACCAAATACTGGCTCATATGGACAATAATTATGTGCCAATGAGGGGGTCGTGTTGAAAAAAAAAATTTGAAGCCATACATCCCAATCAGTTTTATCAACCGGTATATATGAGCGTATGTATTCATGGCATGTTCGATTACTTCGTATTATTATTTTGACTGTCTGGTGGTGGTGTGCGGTGATGTTATATTTTCAATTTTTATGTATCTGCACAAATCATTATAATTGAATTCTTATATTCTGTACCCATGTCCGTAATGAACGTCTTCACTAAACCGTACTTTAGAATAAATGATTTAAAAACTGCTTCACCGACAATGTTCGCGTTCTTATTTGGAACTGGTATGGCAACTAAATATTTAGTTAGGTCACATATAATATTAGAGTGACTGCATATTCATTGTCAGTTACTGATTTTGGTAGTGGACCAATAGTGTCTACTACCACTAGGTCGACAGCATTTATAGGCGCATCAGTTATTATCAATGGAGTCTTATTGTACTTACTTGTTTTAGCTTTTTGGCATTTCTGACAGTTTCGTATGTACTCAGTTATATCTTGAGTCATACCTATCCAAAAATAATGTCTTTTGACCTTGGCCAAGGTTTTTGTAATGCCAGTTCGATTTAGACAGTATAGCTTTGGAAAAATTAACCTAAGTCTAGAATTTCATTGGTAACATCAAATATTGCAGTAATTTTTCTACCATGTGAAATAAACGTTTAAGTAATAATAATAATCTTTTATATGCAAGGTCACTACCTTACGTACTTCGACATTGTTTATGACTTCATATACGTTGGGCTTAGAAGTTTTCTATATAGATTGCGTAGGCAATTATACTTTTTTGTTTTTCGCGCGGATTTCTGTATATTTTGATATCTAGTAGTGACTTTCTTTATATCTCCTGTAATATTTTGTTCTTTTGTGTCTTACTATAAAGACTCTTTAAGCCAATTTATGCACCTTGTGAACGTTTTCCAGCCATATTCTGTCAAAAGCCTGAGAGACGTTTAAAAAGATAACAGAGCAATACTCCCTGTTTTTAAAAGCAGTTCAAATTTCGGAGGTAATTCTATTGATTTGTTCAATGGTACCATGATTTTCTGTAAATCCAAATTGATGATCCGGGATGATACTGCGTTCTGTCAAGTGTGGCATAATGTGTTGAAGAATGAGTTTTTCCAAGAGACATGAGAGGAGGCTTATCGTCCCACTTCTTATAAGTGTTATAATATCCTTTAAAAATGCATAGGGGTTAAGCGACCCTGGAAGTCTGGAATCAATGACCAATTAAAATTTTATTTTGCAAAGGAAAGTATACACCCTCAGGGAATCATTTGACTTTACATCAAGAATTATAGTTGAGATAGTATTGCGAATATAGCCTCTCTCGCAGGGCGAGTATACCTCGTACACAGTGAAGCAACTATTAAGTTTTCGTCTTTATAAGAAATGTACTGGCTATTATCTATCATAGGGACTCGATATTATACGGACTTGTTACGAAATTACAATTATATGAAGTAAAAACGCTATTTAACCCATATTTTTTATTACATAAATTGTTATAAAATAAACAAACCGGTTTACCTGAGGAATGTTGAGATTAATAACTTGTTAGATTTGTGAATGTTCCATCTTCAAGATTAAGTAATTCAATTATTTTCAGGTTTTAGGCGTGTATTTTTCCAGATTTAATTTATGTTGTCGAAACTTCAGTTTTAGCAATTTATTCAAACTTTGTCGAGCTCAACCATCTATATTAGGAAACCTATCCATATAACGTGTATCGCAAAGTTAAAAATTGATATATTTCCAGTGAAATACGTTATCGATGATAGAAATCGGTTAAGGAGAACTGGAGAGAAAAATAAAACTTTCCTGCGACTCAGCAGGCATAACCGATTGGAAGTTTGGACCTCTTCTCTACATTCCTGCCTGGGCCTATCCGAATTGACATGCGGGATACGTTTTTGTTAATTGCTATTACCCCGAACCCTACAAGTTTTCTGGGTCTTACCGGATACTTTAGAAAGTTTATCTACAACTATGCTCTTATTTCGAAACTCTTGACTGATCTGACTGAAATATCTGATCTGAAAATAAAGCAAATTTCGTAATTGGTCCAGTAGAAGAGAATGCGATTGAATCCTTAAAAGTGTACTTGACTTCCACCCATGTTTTGGCAATTTACAACCCGAAGTATGACACCGAGGTACATACTAATGCATCAATCAATGGTTTTGGCGCCGTGCTTTTGCAAAAATCACCAGATGACGGCCAATTTCACCCTGTCCACTTCTTGAGTAGGAAAACAACGGATGCTCAGCGAAAATATTCAAGCTATGAATTAGAGGTGTTTGCGATTATAACAAAGTTCAGAGTGTATCTCCTTGGCATTCCATTTATGATAATCACAGATTGTAATGCATTCGCAAAGACGCTAGACAAGCAAAGCCTGTGCACTAGGGTTGCACGCTGGGTACTTTTGCTCCAAGAGTACGACTACAAAGTTGAACACCGTTCAGGTTCACGTATGAAGCACGATGATGCCCTTTCTAGGTACCCAATAATGACGATCGTTGAGGACTCCAGTGCCCTTGGTTTCAAGCAAGCACAAGAAAAAGATGAACACCTGAAAACGATTATTAAAATCCTAGAAGACTCCAACTCACCATATGAAAACTATTTTCTGAAGGCCGGTGTCCTGTACAAACTTTTCAAGGACTTAGAACTAATTGTAGTTCCGAAGGACATGCAGAAACAGATCATTGGTAGCACACATGACCGAGGACACTTTGCTATTAAAAAAACGAAGGCGCTGATTTGCAACGAGTATTTTATCGAAAACATTGACGAAAAAATACAGAAGTACATCGACTGCTGCATTCCGTGCATTTTGACCAACCGCAAGCGTGGCAAACAGGAGGGCTGGTTACATCCATTGCACAAAGAGGATTTCCCGCTGCATACCTATCACATTGATTTCTTAGGTCCACTAGACTCCACAAGCAAAAATTACAAGCAAATCTCGCCGTAATCGACTCCTTTACGAAATTCTGTTGGCTTTACCCTATTAAGTCAACCACTGCCAGCGAAGTCAATGCCAAACTCCGAGGCCAAAGTTATATATTTGATAACCCAGCTTGCATTATATCGGACCGAGGCTCAGCTTTACCGCACAAGACTATCTTCACTATTGCGAAGACGAAGGCATAAAGGTGGTGAAATCAACGACAGGCCTACCACGTGTTAACGGACAAGTGGAAAGACTAAATGCCATCATTATTTCAGTTCTATCCAAACTGAGTGTGGATGATCCCACAAAGTGGTACAGACACGTCGATCGAGTTCAACAAGCCATTAACTCCACTTTTTCGAGAAGCATCGACGCCACTCCTTTTGAGGTTCTAATATAAGTCAAAATGAGAAACAAAGATGACCAGAAGCTTCAAGAAATTATCAACAACGAGTCAATAGTCTTGTTTCAGAACACGCGCAACGACTCAAGGCAAAAAGTCAAACTTTGAAAATCCAAACCGAAAACAAGAAGACCTACAACTTACGAAGTAAGCCGGCAAAGACTTATAAGATTGGTAAACTAGTAGCCATAAAACGAAAGCAGTTTGGCGGCGGACTCAAACTAAAACCGAATTATTTGGGTCCTTACGAAACAACCAAAGTGAAGCACAGTAATGCCTATGATGTCCAAAAAGTCGGCAACTCAGATGGACCAAAAATTTCTTCAACCTGTGCAGAGTACCTTAAGCCGTGTTCCCCCCTTGAAGACAAAGACGAAACATTCGAGGCGAATGTTTAATGGCCGAATGTGGCGGTGAGATTGCATTATTCCCCAAATCCCTCTTATAAAACCCCAGCATTCGTATGACATGACGCCCTAGACAACGAGAGAAAGGAAGACGAGTCGATGGAAAAGAAGGCGACGATCACTACAACGAGATGTGACAACGAGGAGACGAGCAGAACAACATATCGAGAGGACGAGCGTCAGTTGCTGACGGGATCGAGTTGAGTAAAGACGTGCTCAAGCGAACGACGTGTGACGACGGTTAAATCAAACACAAAGATTCAGATTAAGTAATATTAATAATCAAACTTTTAAATAATAACCTACTTAATAAATAAAAACCCCACATATTATGTGTATTCTTATTATGCTATCTTAAGCTGGAGCGCGAGGGTATATGGATGAACTTGAGTTCGGCCTGCACGTATAACAGAATGCTGACACTTGCATTTTATGTGAGCGCTCCGATAGACTCATGTTTCGGCCACTTTGGTTTTTTGACCGGGCTTTTGATTATGTAAGCACTGCAACAAAGTATGTTTACTTCAAACATTCTTTGTACAGTAGATATTCAAAATATCCCTCCTTTTTAAAAAAAACGTAATATTATGAAGTTATTTTATTAGTATATTTAAATTAAAAGAATGATTTTTAATTTAAAATTCTTTTTTTTAATCTTTTTTTTAAGAATTTTTATTTTTATTTTTTACAATTATGAAAAAAAAATTTATCTGTCCTTATGAACTGTTTGTTTTTATTATTCGTTATTTTAATTGTATTTTTTTCTCCTATTTCCGTTACTTTATACGGACCAGTATATTGATAATTTAACTTATGACCTGTTTCATTTCATAAAAGCACTTAATCACCTATTGATATATCAATATGTAGTATCTTATTATTTTTCTTATTTTCTTCTATCATTAGTCTATGTATTGTATGCTACTTCTAATCTATATTTACCTTCCTTAGAATAGTCATCTATGTTATGTATGGGTTCATTTTTTTCTATACTATTAAATTGTTTTGGTAAATTATTTGTTTTACCAAATACTGGCTCATATGGACAATAATTATGTGCCAATGAGGGGGTCGTGTTGAAAAAAAAATATTGAAGCCATACATCCCAATCAGTTTTATCAACCGGTATATATGAGCGTATGTATTCATGGCATGTTCGATTACTTCGTATTATTATTTTGACTGTCTGGTGGTGGTGTGCGGTGATGTTATATTTTCAATTTTTATGTATCTGCACAAATCATTATAATTGAATTCTTATATTCTGTACCCATGTCCGTAATGAACGTCTTCACTAAACCGTACTTTAGAATAAATGATTTAAAAACTGCTTCACCGACAATGTTCGCGTTCTTATTTGGAACTGGTATGGCAACTAAATATTTAGTTAGGTCACATATAATATTAGAGTGACTGCATATTCATTGTCAGTTACTGATTTTGGTAGTGGACCAATAGTGTCTACTACCACTAGGTCGACAGCATTTATAGGCGCATCAGTTATTATCAATGGAGTCTTATTGTACTTACTTGTTTTAGCTTTTTGGCATTTCTGACAGTTTCGTATGTACTCAGTTATATCTTGAGTCATACCTATCCAAAAATAATGTCTTTTGACCTTGGCCAAGGTTTTTGTAATGCCAGTTCGATTTAGACAGTATAGCTTTGGAAAAATTAACCTAAGTCTAGAATTCCATTGGTAACATCAAATCTTGCAGTAATTTTTCTACCATGTGAAATAAACGTTTAAGTAATAATAATAATCTTTTATATGCAAGGTCACTACCTTACGTACTTCGACATTGTTTATGACTTCATATACGTTAGGCTTAGAAGTTTTCTCTATAGATTGCGTAGGCAATTATACTTTTTTGTTTTTTGCGCGGATTTCTGTATATTTTGATATCTAGTAGTGACTTTCTTTATATCTCCTGTAATATTTTGTACATTTGTGTCTTACTATAAAGACTCTTTAAGCCGATTTATGCACCTTGTGAACGTTTTCCAGCCATATTCTGTCAAAAGCCTGAGAGACGTTTAAAAAGATAACAGAGCAATACTCCCTGTTTTTAAAAGCAGTTTAAATTTCGGAGGTAATTCTATTGATTTGTTCAATGGTACCATGATTTTCTGTAAATCCAAATTGATGATCGGGGATGATACTGCGTTCTGTCAAGTGTGGCATAATGTGTTGAAGAATGAGTTTTTCCAAGAGACATGAGAGGAGGCTTATCGTCCCACTTCTTATAAGTGTTATAATATCCTTAAAAAATGCATAGGGGTTAAGCGACCCTGGAAGTCTGGAATCAATGACCAATTAAAATTTTATTTTGCAAAGGAAAGTATACACCGTCAGGGAATCATTTGACTTTACATCAATAATTATAGTTGAGATAGTATTGCGAATATAGCCTCTCTCGCAGGGCGAGTATACCTCGTACACAGTGAAGCAACTATCAAGTTTTCGTCTTTATAAGAAATGTACTGGCTATGATCTATCATAGGGACTCGATATTATATGGACTTGTTACGAAATTACAATTATATGAAGTAAAAACGCTATTTAACCCATATTTTTTATTACATAAATTGTTATAAAATAAACAAAAAATGTATTGCAAAAATCCTACGATAGATCTAAGAGGATCGTATTGTGAGTTTTTGCATATAAAAACCTTTGGAATTGGTTGAAATTCGTAGGAGATGTGTGGTGTACCGTTTCTAAAACCCATGCTTCGAGAAAAAAACGCGTTTAAAATGTCTATATTTGGTGATGCGTGTTCGAAGTAATGCTACTGTTTATAACCATTAGTCCGCAATTCCGGGCCCATAAACTTGATATTAAATTCTCCGAAATCTCGTGACTATCAAAAAGCATTCTAGCTAATAAAAAAAAACGATTTTTATAATTTTATTTCAAGTGTTATACCTTCGTTATCATCGTTCACATCTGCAAATAACACTAAACATATGCTATACAGCCGCTATCAGCCCAAAAATCACAATTTTTGCATTTGACAAATTCGCATAAAATAGATTTGAAAAATTCACATAAAACCGGTTTACCTGAGGAATGTTGAGATTAATAACTTGTTAGATTTGTGAATGTTCCATCTTCAAGATTAAGTAATTCAATTATTTTCGGGTTTTAGGCGTGTATTTTTCCAGATTTAATTTATGTTGTCGAAACTTCAGTTTTAGCAATTTATTCAAACTTTGTCGAGCTCAACCATCTATATTAGGAAACCTATCCATATAACGTGTATCGCAAAGTTAAAGAATGATATATTTCCAGTGAAATACGTTATCGATGATAGAAATCGGTTAAGCAGAACTGGAGAAAAAAATAAAACTTTCATGAAAATAGGTAAAAAGCGTTATTTACATTTAAACAAAAATTTTTCCATACAAACAATTTGGAGTGTCATTTTTTGAACCAGGGAGTCAATCTGCACAGGAAAATCAATTTGTGATCTCTGGAGGATTTAATCAACTTAAATTTGCAAGCCAGTGTTATTATTCTGTATGTTCTAGCCTAATAACGCTTGACTAGTTAGGCAAAACTACCAAAATATTATCAAACTTTACCCAATAAGCATACGAGCTTTTGTGCGTTGCAAAATTAATAAATTTTGAGCTATTTAAGTTTTCTACCCGATTTTTGTTAAGTTAGCCTACACCGAGGGTCGTAAAAACTAAAAATGTTGATTTTTTACATAGAAAACATAAAATTATTAGATTTAATAAAACTAAAATTTCAAAATTATTATTTATATATTTTAATACTCTTTCTAAAATTAAAAAAAAATTACGAAATATTAATGTTATCAAAAAAGTCAACTCCGAGAGTTGAACCCGTATATTTTGCTCCTATAATATTGATCTGCACTTTAATACACTGGACCACATGGATAGGTTTTTTCTTACTATGGACTGTAAATAACAATTACTCTTTGTTAGGTTTGAGCAAAGCAATGTAATTCCCAACTAGATTTCATTTATTAGTGATGGACCTATAAATGTAATGAAAAGTAAAATAGAACAAAAAATGGAGTTGCCTTTTTGTGATTTGTTTGAAATATTTTTAAAAAAAGCTGTGATGACAAGTCTTTTGGGTTCGCTGTGTCAAATATTATACATCTTTCAACTATAAGTGTTAACAAAGATTCGTTAATACGTCTTTATAGAGCCTTTAAAAACAGTGGACTGACTTTAAATGGAATAAAGAAATATTTACGAAAAAATACGCATTGTGTCTTCAAATAAAATATCATTTTGTTGACAAATATATTGAGCAGCTAATTACGTCTAAATATGCATTAGAAAGATACGGTCAAAATAATTTTCGTAGATGAGTCTTCTCAATTCACTTATGAAAGCAACTACGAGCATTTTGACCGATTATTTATCTAGAGCATTGTCAGTAAAACACAATAAAGACAGTAAAAGGATTCCCCAAAAGGGGTTGTTGGTTGACCAACACAAACAAGGTTTTGGAAATACCAAAGACATTTAGTAATGGTTAAATATTTCAGAAATACGGTATAAACTTCATCAAAGTTGAGGGTATTATAATTTCAGTCAGAAGTTTGCAACGCAGTGAAGGAGACGTATCCGACCCTATGAAGTATATGTATTCTTGATCAGCATCACCAGGAGAGTGGATCTAGCCATGTCCGTTCGTTTCTAAGCCCCCCAGTTTTAAAGCTATATGCATGAAACTTATTTTTTTTTTTTTTGTGGAAATAAAAAAATGAGGAATAGGGGGATCGGACGGCTGTTATATATAAACTCACATAGGAAACAAATTATAACTTTTCTGTTTTTAATTTTTTGTTTAGTTCTTTGACATTTAGTAATGGTTAAATATTTCAGAATTACGGTATAAATTTCATCAAAGTTGAGGGTATTATAATTTCAGTCAGAAGTTTGCAACGCAGTGAAGGAGACGTTTCCGATCCTAAGAGTTGTTTCTTGATCAGCATCACCAGGAGAGTGGTCTACATGTCCGTCCGTTTCTACGCGAACTAGTCCCTCAGTTTTAAAGCTATATGCATGAAACTTTCCCAAAAGTTGTCTTTCTATTGCAGGTAGTATATAAGTCGGAACGAGCCAGATCGGACGGCTATAGCATATAGCTCACACAGGAAAAAAATTATAACTTTTCTGTTTTTTAATTTTTTGTTTAGTTCTTCGACATTTAGTAATGGTTAAATATTTCAGGATTATGGTATAAATTTCATCAAAATCGGACGACTATAGCATATAGCTTCCATAAGAACAATCGGAAAAATAAATGAGAAGAAAAATAACAACTTTGCTGATTTTTAATTTTTTTTAAGTCTTCGACATTTAGTAATGGTTAAATATTTCAGAATTACGGTTAAAATTTCATAAAAATCGGACGACTTAACATAAAGCTAGCATGGGAACAATAAAAATATTTAAAAACTGGAAAGGATGCAAACTTCGGCATGCCGAAATTCATATACCAGCTATTGCAAAAATTAAATATTCTTAAAAACATTAAAATTATGATTTACTTGCGTATATGTTTAAAAACATTAAAGCTATGATGTTTTGCAACTCAATTATTCGATAGTTCCAATGGCAGCAATATGATATCGTTTTC
>NW_024546013.1:0-4758 GCF_018152505.1 Drosophila elegans | reverse complement strand
GCTTTGCTCAAAGCTCTTTTCCTGCGCGTCGAGTGCGTTCGCAACTGCGCCTTCTATAATGGATTTTAATTGTTCATTGGTCAATGCCATGTTTGAACTATTTTGTTGTGTGTTTAGTTTTTGAAATCTGTCTAATGCTTCTATCTATCTAATGCTCATATGATTTTTTTGTACTTAATTTTTCTAAAAAAAATTTCCTAACTTGTGCATTTTTTTGACTGTTGGTTTGCCGCCGTTGCATCGGATTGTGCTGACCGAAGCTTGGGATTTTGGCAACGTCGTTGTGTAACTTCTGCAGGTGTCGCTGACCTTGCATTATTTTATTTAGTTATGCATGATCAGCTTGGAAACTTCCGTTTTGCTGGGAAACAGTGTTAGCTTATACACCCAATTAGCAGTTAATCAGCATTTCTTTGGTATCCAATTTCTGCAAATAAGTATTGCACTACTTGATGCAAACTTGGAACTTACCTTTTTCTCACCAGCTCTCTTCTTTCCGAGAATCCTCAACAGCGCAATTTGATCGATTTGGGTTTAAATTATTTAATTAGAATATTAGCTGACCACGCTGTCAAAAAATATTTATGAAGCGCCTTTGCCAAAATGATAAACATAAAAGCCAAAATTAATGTAATATAGCTTAAAAAATGTAAAACAAGAAAGAAAGCAAACTTCGGCAAGCCGAAGTTTATATACCCTTGCAGCTATTGCAAGAATTAAACATTTTTGAAAACATTAAAATTATGATTTACTTTCGTATATGTTTAAAAACATTGAAGCTATGATGATTTGCAGCTCAATTGTTTGATAGTTATTTTATATATTTTTATTATTTCTGAGGGAGCTATATGATATAGACGTCCGATTTTGATAAAATTTAAACCATAATTCTGAAATATTTAACCATTGCTATATGTCGAAGAACTACACAAAAAATTAAAAAACAGAAAAGTTATAATTTTTTTCATTTATTTTTCCGATTGTTCCTATGAGAGCTATATGATATAGTCGTCCGACTTTGATGAAATTTAAACCGTAAATCGGAAATATTTAACCATTACTAAATGTCGAAGAACTAAACAAAAAAATAAAAAACAGAAAAGTTATAATTTTTTTCATTTATTTTTCCGATTGTTCCTATGGGAGCTATATTATATAGTCGTCCGACTTTGATGAAATTTAAACTGTAAATCGGAAATATGTAACTATTACTAAATGTCGAAGAACTAAACAAAAAATTGAAAAACAGCAAAGTTATAATTTTTTTCATTTATTTTTCCGATTGTTCCTATGGGAGCTATATGCTATAGTCGTCCGATTTTGATGAAATTTAAACCGTAAATCGGAAATGTTTAACCATTACTAAATGTCGAAGAACTAAACAAAAAATTAAAAAACAGCAAAGTTATAATTTTTTTTTCATTTATTTTTCCGATTGTTCCTATGGGAGCTATATGCTATAGTCGTCCGATCCGGCTCGTTCCGACTTATATACTACCTGCAATAGAAAGACAACTTTTGGGAAAGTTTCATGCAGATAGCTTTAAAACTGAGAGACTAGTTTGCATATAAACGGACGGACAGACGGACAGACTGACAGACGGACAGACGGACGGACAGACGGACAGACGGACATGGCTAGATCGACTCGCCTAGTGATGCTGATCAAGAATATATATACTTTATAGGGTCGGAGATGTCTCCTTCACTGCGTTGCAAACTTCTGACTGAAATTATAATACCCTCTGCAAGGGTATAAAAATGGGTATAAATGCGCGAAATTAATTTATTTTTAAAGGCCCGAACTAACAGCTTCCAGAGCAGCTAATTCATAGGGGGTGCAAATCTCCATTTAGTTCGGCCAAGCATTGCACGCAAAACGCCTCCCCTCCTACTTTTTCCTTTACGTAAACACTTCCTCTTGAGATGCATCGCCCGCTTAAAGATCTTGTATTTTGGTTTGGTCAGCTGTTGGCGAGTCTAGGCCGATAAAATTTAAGCTCAGTTGGGTTTAATTTTATCTTTGGCATGACCCGATCGCCAGGAGCAGTGCTGATTTATCTTGCACGTGTTTTAATAATAATAATTGAAACCACTTGAAACCAAAAACTTGTATAATATTGCGCTCCCGTTTAGAGTATCCAATATCAAGTACACATTGATCATACTGAGTCGGTACAAAAAAAATTTCTTCTTTTTGCCCGTTGTGTTTTGAACTGGGATCAAAACGTAATGTTGTATTCTTACTCTAGTATATTACTATTGCTAAATTTACCTACTCTTGTTAATCGTAAGCCGCTTAACTTTTAATGTGCCTTTTGGACCAACCCGCAACTACCATTTTCTTAACTTGCCCACATGTACCTTAAATTTTGGCCTGCATGAGCCCTTTCGTCTATATAATCAAATTTGCATTTCAACCTCTATCCCTGCACCGTACTTAGTTTTAGTATTTTTTTTTAATGTCTCTATATTATTTTATTTGTGTTTTCCTCGCGAACTTGACAACTGCCCACTATGCTAACAACGTTCAACAATATGTAAATTGTTCCTTTTTAGTGACATATATCACTTGTCCGCAGCATAACTAGCTTAGAACAGTCATAGCCTCGAAAAGCTTCGCTATTTTTTGTAAAATTAACATCTGCACACTTCAAAAATTTAATTTCCTTCGACTGCTATTTGTTATTAAGGTTATTAGGTCAAGTACGACGGCAGTTTTTATACCCTTGCAGAGGGTATTATAATTTCAGTCAGAAGTTTGCAACGCAGTGAAGGAGACATCTCCGACCCTATAAAGTATATCTATTCTTGATCAGCATCACTAGGCGAGTCGATCTAGCCATGTCCGTCTGTCCGTCTGTCCGTCCGTCTGTCCGTCTGTCAGTCTGTCCGTCTGTCCGTCCGTTTATATGCAAACTAGTCTCTCAGTTTTAAAGCTATCTGCATGAAACTTTCCCAAAAGTTGTCTTTCTATTGCAGGTAGTATATAAGTCGGAACGAGCCGATCGGACGACCATAGCATATAGCCCCATAGGAACAATCGGAAAATAAAGGAAAAAATTATAACTTTGCTGTTTTTTAATTTTTTGTTTAGTTCTTCGACATTTAGTAATGGTTAAACATTTCCGATTTACGGTTTAAATTTCATCAAAATCGGACGACTATAGCATATAGCTCCCATAGGAACAATCGGAAAAATAAATGAAAAAAATTATAACTTTGCTGTTTTTTAATTTTTTGTTTAGTTCTTCGACATTTAGTAATAGTTACATATTTCCGATTTACAGTTTAAATTTCATCAAAGTCGGACGACTATATTATATAGCTCTCATAGGAACAATCGGAAAAATAAATGAAAACAAGAAAGAAAGCAAACTTCGGCAAGCCGAACTTTATATACCCTTGCAGCTATTGCAAGAATTAAACATTTTTGAAAACATTAAAATTATGATTTACTTTCGTATATGTTTAAAAACATTGAAGCTATGATGATTTGCAGCTCAATTGTTTGATAGTTATTTTATATATTTTTATTATTTCTGAGGGAGCTATATGATATAGACGTCCGATTTTGATAAAATTTAAACCATAATTCTGAAATATTTAACCATTGCTATATGTCGAAGAACTACACAAAAAATTAAAAAACAGAAAAGTTATAATTTTTTCATTTATTTTTCCGATTGTTCCTATGAGAGCTATATGATATAGTCGTCCGACTTTGATGAAATTTAAACCGTAAATCGGAAATATTTAACCATTACTAAATGTCGAAGAACTAAACAAAAAAATAAAAAACAGAAAAGTTATAATTTTTTTTCATTTATTTTTCCGATTGTTCCTATGGGAGCTATATTATATAGTCGTCCGACTTTGATGAAATTTAAACTGTAAATCGGAAATATGTAACTATTACTAAATGTCGAAGAACTAAACAAAAAATTGAAAAACAGCAAAGTTATAATTTTTTTCATTTATTTTTCCGATTGTTCCTATGGGAGCTATATGCTATAGTCGTCCGATTTTGATGAAATTTAAACCGTAAATCGGAAATGTTTAACCATTACTAAATGTCGAAGAACTAAACAAAAAATTAAAAAACAGCAAAGTTATAATTTTTTTCATTTATTTTTCCGATTGTTCCTATGGGAGCTATATGCTATAGTCGTCCGATCCGGCTCGTTCCGACTTATATACTACCTGCAATAGAAAGACAACTTTTGGGAAAGTTTCATGCAGATAGCTTTAAAACTGAGAGACTAGTTTGCATATAAACGGACGGACAGACGGACAGACTGACAGACGGACAGACGGACGGACAGACGGACATGGCTAGATCGACTCGCCTAGTGATGCTGATCAAGAATATATATACTTTATAGGGTCGGAGATGTCTCCTTCACTGCGTTGCAAACTTCTGACTGAAATTATAATACCCTCTGCAAGGGTATAAAAATTATAACTTTCTGTTTTTTAATTTTTGTGTAGTTCTTCGACATATAGCAATGGTTAAATATTTCAGAATTATGGTTTAAATTTTATCAAAATCGGACGTCTATATCATATAGCTCCCTCAGAAATAATAAAAATATATAAAATAACTATCAAACAATTGAGCTGCAAATCATCATAGCTTCAATGTTTTTAAACATATACGAAAGTAAATCATAATTTTAATGTTTTCAAAATGTTTAATTCTTGCAATAGCTGCAGGGTATATGAACTTCGGCTTGCCGAAGTTTGCTTTCTTTCTTG
>NW_024546012.1:0-284 GCF_018152505.1 Drosophila elegans | reverse complement strand
AAATTATGTTAAGTCAGCGTGATAAGCATTTGACAGTTCCTTTTTAATGACATATACCACTTGTCTGCAGCTTAACTAGCTTAGAATAGTTATAGCCGTGAAAAACTTCGCTATTTTTTTAAGCGATTTTCCGCTAAATAAACTGGTTTTTAAAAAAGTAAAACGAACTTTTTTCCCCAAATTTTGTAAAATTAACATCTGCACACTACAAAAATTTAATTTCCTTCGACTGTTTTAAGTTATCAACTTTTTTTGTATTAGTACGACTATCAAGAACGACGTCA
>NW_024546011.1:0-89739 GCF_018152505.1 Drosophila elegans | reverse complement strand
TGGCGACCTGTATCAGCAGAGAGCGACGCTAAGGAGAAGAGTAATGTTCTCTCCCTATCTCCACAGTAGGTTTGGCTGGTACTTGGCCAATCCGTTGGCAACGCCTTTATTATTAGTTCCAGAGTCACCGACCAGAGCGGACGGTCAATAAAGAATATAATTATCAGTTGATATAAAGTGTTTTCATTCAGTGGGAGATCGTGGTCTTTACACTGGCGACGAGGATAAAGCCGGAGATTAAGTTTGTGCTAACCCTTTTGCAAGAAAAAGATAATCGAATCGATTAAATCAGCAAACGTGAAGTGTGCAAAAGAAATGTAAGTAGAAAAAAAAGAAGAAGAAGAAGACACAGGCACACAGCATTGCCAGAGTGGAAAAATCCTTGCCAAATGGAAGGATTAAAGAAATGAAAAAAAAGAGAGGAGAGAGTCTATTCCAAATGGAATGAGATCCAAAAAAAAAAAAAGAGTCTATTCCAAATGGAATGAGAACAAGAAATTCCAAATGGAATGAGCTTTTAAAAAAAGCGCCTATTCCAAATGGAATGAGATCAAGGAAAGAAGTAAAAGCCTTAAGTTATCTGTTCCTAATGGAATAAGAGCAAAGAATGAGAATACAGAAAAGCCCGATGTTGGAGGATTATTCTGGGATTTACGTTTTAATTTCAGGAATAATTATGACGGAGCTGAAACCTTTTCTATGCCAGGCGATGGACAAGGCACTATGGCGTACGGAGTGGGAAATGTGGCTGCGCGCATTTACTATATATGTGGACACGGAGGAGATCACAAATGTATATAAAAAGAGGAATAAACTCCTTCACTTGGGTGGACCTCAGCTTCAGGCGGTTGTGTATAGCATTCCCGGCGCCTTGATACCATACGACGACAAGGCTAAAAATGACGTGTTTACTCCTTTGGTAAGCAAACTAAATGAGTATTTTTCACCGCTGCGAAATTCCGCGTTCGAAAGGCACCTGTTTCGATCGATGACACCGGTGGAAGGAGAAGGTTTTACGGAGTTTTTACTTAGATTACGCCAACAAATCGCTAAGTGTTCATTTGGGGAGACTAAGAGACAAATCGAAGAAATCTGTTTAATCGACAAAATTATTGATGTCTGGGCCCCATTAGACTTAAAGAAGAAATTGCTTGAAAATGAGCAAACTTTGGAGGAGGTCGTAAAAACATGTTGCATAGATGAGCAAGTAAACAAACAAACGCAGTCTATGGCCGCACCAACTACCGCAAGCAGCATTAACAAAATTATACAGCACGACACGGGTATGGAGTGCGGAAGATGTGGTAGAAGAGGGCATCGGGAAAACAGCGCGGAATGCCCCGCTAGGAACATGAGGTGCAGGAAATGCGATAGACTTGGGCATTTTTATAAGAAATGCCGTACGAGGGTACGAAAATCAAACTTCGGTATGGAAGAACCGGATCGAAAACGGCGACGTCAGGGAAATACTAGGATACAATCAATAAGTAATGAAACTCAAAATGAGTATGGCGATTCAAAGTCTACCAACCTGTTTAGAGTAGCAACTGAGCAATCCGGCGAGGAAGAGATTCGGTGTAAAATAAGTGGTCATACGGTCGCCATGATTATTGATTCGGGCTCAAAGTATAACCTAATCAGTCATTCGGATTGGCAACAATTGCTAGAGGGAAAAGCAGTCATGTTTAACGCTCGCACAGAATCAGTAAACCAATTTAGAGCTTATGCCTCAGACCGTCTTCTCAAGGTATTTCAAATTTTCGAAGCACCGATTTCGGTACGGAACGATTCTGAACTGATTGCTCCTTTTACGTTATTGAAAATAGTAAATAATCTTTGTAAGGACGTGACACAGCTATAAAACTCAACGTCTTAAGACTGGGACTAAGCGTACATAGAGTTGAAAAGTTGAACCGTTTCCCAAATGGAGTGACGTTTCAGTCAAAATTTCGATTGACGAATCCATTACTCCCATCCAACAACCCATTAGGCGTGTACCGACAGCGTTGGAAAAAAAATTGATAAAAAACTCGAAGAAGCATTAAGCATAGACATTATTGAACCCGTATCTGGACCAAGCGCCTGGATATCACCTTTGGTTATTGCATTTAAAGATGATGGTGATATTCGTTTATGCATAGATATGCGGCGTGCAAATAAAGCTATTCAGAGAGAAAACTACCCATTGCCAACTTTTGATAATTTTATGACTAAACTAAGAGGTGCCAAACATTTTTCAAGGCTCGACCTAAAAACGCCTATTATCAATTGGAATTGGCCGAATCCAGCAGAGGAATTACAACATTTATAACGCACCGTGGCTTATTTCGATACAAACGCTTAATGTTTGGGGTGAACTCGGCACCTGAAATATTCCAAAGGTTGATGGAAAAACTCTTATCTCCTTGTCAAAATGCCTTAAACTACATTGACGACATAATAGTCTTTGGGAGCAATATGGAAGAACATGACGCAGCTCTAAAAATGGTAAGGACAATTTTGGAAAATAATAATGTCCTGCTGAACGAAAGGAAATGTACACTAAGAGCTCAGAAATTAAAATTTTTAGGCCACATTTTGTCCGATCAAGGGATCGAAGTTGACCCAGAAAAAGTTAAGGTTATTACTGAGTTCAGAGCTCCCAAAAATAAAGAAGAAATACGCAGTTTCCTTGGTCTAGCTACATACGTGGCTAAATTTGTGGTTGACTTGGCAGACAGTACTGAGCCATTAAGGAAATTACTAAAGAGTCATGAACCATTTGCTTGGGGTAAAGAGCAGGATGAAGCATTTAAAATATTAAAAGAAAAAATTGCGGCAGTACCAAAACTCTCATACTTTAACCCTAAAGACAAAACCTGTTTAATTGCGGATGCTAGTCCGGTGGCTCTTGGTGCTGTTTTAGTACAGTTTGACAAATCTAATAGCCCACGAATAATATCATTTGCCAGCAAGAGTCTTTCACCGGTAGAAAAGAGATATTCGCAAACCGAAAAGGAAAGCCTGGCGTTAGTGTGGGGTGTGGAAAAATTTTATTTTTATTTGGCTGGCTTAAAATTTGACTTAATAACTGATCACAAGCCGTTAGAGACGATCTTTAAACCAACATCGCGACCCCCGGCTAGAATTGAAAGGTGGTTGCTGAGGCTACAATCTTACCGTTTTCATGTTATTTATAAAACGGGAAAAGAAAATATTGCTGACTCGCTGTCAAGACTGTGCCAACATACTGATGCAGAACCTTACGACTGGGCTGGAGAGGAGCATATTTTTCGCGTACTATCAACATCCATACCTAAATCCATCTCCATATCTGAAGTCAGCGAAATGAGTGTCTTAGATGAGGAGATGGTGGATGCAATGACGTGTCTTAATCAAGACTCATGGAAAGCGAATTTGTCAAGCCCGTATTACCCGTTTCGGTTGGAACTGTCTATAGTCGGTGATATCCTACTTCGAGGCACCCGGTTAGTAATTCCACGAAAACTACGAGGTGTAATCCTTAACCTTGCTCACGAAGGGCATCCCGGAATAAGTGCCATGAAACGAAGATTGCGTTCAAAGGTTTGGTGGCCATGTTTGGACAAAGATGCTGAACAATGCGTTAAGGCGTGCCGAGATTGTCTTATAGTGTCAATGCCATCAAGGCCTGCTCCGATGCAACGACACCCGTTTCCGGATGGACCCTGGAAATGTCTAGCGACTGATCTTTTGGGACCATTACCTAACGGTGAGAATATATTAGTCCTCATAGATTATTACTCAAGGTATATAGAATTCAAAATAATCAGATCTATATCATCCAAAATAATTATTGATGAGATGGAGGAGATATTTTCACGGCTAGGATTTCCAGAGACGCTAACGACTGATAATGGTAGGCAATTTGTAAGCGCTGAGTTCAAAAGTTTTTGCCACACAAACGGAATTAGGTTAATGCCTACACCTCCCTACTGGCCCCAGGCGAACGGCGAAGTAGAGAACATGAACCGATCTCTTGTGAAACGTTTGAAGATAGCTCACGCGAATAACGACAGCTACAAAAAGAAATCCAGAAATTCGTATTGATGTACAATGTTACTCCACACGGTACCACAGGCGCTCCACCGACGGAACTAATGTTCAACAGGGTGATAAGGGATAAAATTCCTTGCATCCAGGATCTTGTTGGCGTGATGGCAGACTCAGAGGAAAAAGACAGGGATCTGCTGGAAAAGAAAAGGAAACAGTATGCAGACAAATTCAGGAGCGCGGGAAACTTGGTGCCATTTTGCTTGTATTCCTCAGGAAATTTTTTTAAAAAATCTAGAATTACCGCAATTAACCAATTTTTCCCACAGCTAAGCTTTAAAAACAAACAGGTTTGACGGGAAATAAGCGGAATCGTCAGCCCTGCTTGCAAATGAAGAATGCCAATAGTTTTATTTGGCTTATTGTCCAATACACCATACGTCCATACACTGCACAGTGGGCCAGAAAATCCAAAAAATGGCAAAAAACCGATTTCGGAAATTCAAAAAAGTAATTAGCTGTATTAAAAACGGATATATTGAACTAGTATTTGTCAAAGTTTCAAAGCATTTGTTTAAAAATTACAATTTTTACAAGGAATTTAAATAGAAAATATTGCTTGAAACTCAGATAAATGTACCTTGCCTTAAATAAAAATAAATTTTTATTTCTATGTGACACAAAACTATTTATTATTTTTTTACAACTAATATTGTTACGGAAATCAAAAAAAGAATAGTTTTTTTCCTTCAAAAAAGTCGAAAAAATATTTTTATTATTATTTTCAATACAAAGTTATACGATTTTCAATGTTTGCGACACTTCCAAATAGGCGTTCCCCTTCGTTCCCCTAGATATCAAAATGTGAATTACTCGGAATTATTCCTTGAAATGTGCTGTTTTTGAAACAGTTGCGCCTTTTTGCGCGTTTTTTGTTTTAAGAAAGAAATAAATACACAAGAAAGAAAGCAAAGTTCATATACCCTTGCAGCTATTGCAAGAATAAAACATTTTTGAAAATATTAAAATTATGATTTACTGGCGTATATGTTCAAAAACATTGAAGCTATGATGATTTGCAGCTCAATTATTAGATATTTATTTTATATACTTTTATTATTTCTTTGGAGGCTATATGATATAGTCGTCCGATTTTGATGAAATTTAATAAGTAATTCTGAAATATTTAACCATTACTATATGTCCAAGAACTAATAGAAAAATTAAAAAACAGCAAAGTTATATTTTTTTTGTATATTTTTCCGATTATTCCAATGGGAGCTATACAAGTATGAAATAGTCGTCCGATTTTGAAGAAATTTAAATCGTAAATCGGAAATATTTACCGATTTCTATATGTCGAAGAACTAAAAAAAAATTAAAAAACAGCAAAGTTATAATGTCTTTCTATTTATTTTTTCGATTGTTCCTTTGGGAGCTATATGCTATAGTCGTGCGATCCGGCTCGTTCCGACTTATATACCACCTGCAATAGAAAGACAACTTTTGAGAAAGTTTCATGCAGATAGCTTTAAAACTGAGAGACTAGTTTGCGTAGAAACGGACGGAAAGACGGACAGACGGACGGACATGGCTAGATCGACTCTGCTAGTGATGCTGATCAAGAATATATATACTTTATAGGGTCGGAGATGTCTCCTTCACTGCGTTGCAAAGTTCTGACTGAAATTATAATACCCTCTGCAAGGGTATAAAAACCTAGCGCGCTTGCACATATTTTGCAAGCTTGCGTATACACATTTGTGCAGGAATTTACATGCGCTGCAGCGTGCTGAATGCTTTCTGCAAGCAAACCAACTGGTGACGGTGTGGTGAAATCGAACTTTTTAAATCCGAAAAGAGCGTTTATTACTGTTGTAAGCATGGAGACCTTCAAAAAAGTAGAAATTTTACAAAAAATGAATGATTCGAAAAATGATATCGAACCACTCTTTGAGTATATTTTAAAAAGTTACATTTTGATCCAAATAGCTCATCTCAAGAAGCAATGAACCGCTTAAGAGTGTCTTTAAGAACTTTAATATCAAAGTACAAAGGAAAGTTGAATAGAGCCAATTTTCTATTACACGATCGCTTTTTATTGAAAAACGAAGACCAGTGCACTGATTAAATATATGAATACATATACATATGTACAGTTTGTCAACTAATTCTTTGCAAAATGAATAAAGTCAATAATACAAATTTTCAAGATATTTCAATATTTATTAACAAAAATATGAATTATTTTAGTTTTTCTTTTATAATATTATAAGGGTGACTCTTAACTATATATCATATCAGCATCAACCACAGAAAAACATATTAAAAACAAAAAAATAGCAAAATTTCAGTTGTCAAATAATAATAATTCTTTGCAAAAGGCAAACATTGGTTAAATTCGTAACGAAAACTTAAAAAATTTACAATGTATGTTATAATATTTCGTGTGGTGTCCTTGGCCATCTAATACTGCATTTAGTCGACGAGCATTGGATTGTATAAGGACATTTAGGTTATAGTACTCAGGTAATTTCTTCCATTTTCCTTGAATTGCTTGTATTAAAGCTTTTTTATTGATTGGTCCCCGTTTAGCCACCTTCTTCTTTAACAATTAATTTTCGATGGGGTTAAGGTCAGAACTCTGAGCTGGAGTGTCAATCACTTTGCTGCAGTTATACAGCAGTCAGGACTTGCAAAGAAATGATTTATGTTTGGGGACGTTGTCCTGATACAGTTTGTATTGAATTCGGTTTTGAGAGTTCATGAACTCAAACGCCTTCACGCTGTTGTTAGTTCATTTTTTTTTAAAGTGTCCCAATAAAACTCTTTGGTCATTATGTCATCAAAAATTCGTAGCTCTCCAACACCTTTAGATGAAATACATCCTCAAACCATTACAGATAGTTTGCCAAACTTCACTGTTGGTATTATATTCTTTTGTTTAAAGGCTGTTTTCGGGTTTCTACAAACTCTGCTTGGCCGATCATGATAATATAACATTATCTAATTTTCATCACAAAAGATAACGTCGTTCCAGTACTCCGCCGCCTGGTTAGCATTGGCAATAGAAAAGTTGAGCCGCCATTCGATGTTTAGCGCAAAGAGCATTGGTTTCTTTCTCGTTACGTGTGATGATCACCTGTGAGTATTGAGTGCTTTTCTTACAGTCTCGTGGCTCACTGTTACATTGCAATCATTTCTTTACTCGAATGCCAACTGCCTGAGTGTAGTTTACGGATTTTCGCCAATCTTTTTCAAAATTTTTGACTGATCACATCTGGTGAGCTTTTTTGGTCTGCCTCCAGAATTGTTCAAATGAAGCCGATTTTCCTTTTCTGACCGATTAATAATGTTGTATATTGTCCTTAATTTAATATTAAACATTTTTTCTAACTCCTTTGCCGGTTTACCCTTATAATAATTAAAGTAAACATTGTTAATAACCCAAATACAAAATACAATATAGATTTTATATTCAAAAGACATCAAAAATTGCGCATACATTGCATATAGAAAACAGCTGTAGTAGTGGTGGCACGAACAAAATATTGTTAAACATCGGTATTTTCCGGTATTTTTTCTAAAAATGTTCAAGCAGAATGATTTTGTATCGCTTTTATTTTAAATGCGGCATTTAGCCTTGGTTTCCCTGTGTAAATAAATGCGCATTAGGCTAAATGCGTTCAGGTCAAGAAAAGGTGCAGCAGCAAATGATTCGGGGCCCAGACAAAGTCGCCGCAATGCATGTTGAGACCGCTACCCTTACAGATGCATAAATATATGTATGTAACGTACTGTTCAGGTTATCGATAGTTGTCTCGGGCTAGGACAGCTGTTGGATGCTGCGGAAGTTTTGCCAGTCCATACGGAGAATAAGAAAGCAACGAGAGAGATAAAACGGAGAAGCGTGAGTAGCAGAAACGAGAGCAAGTCGTAAAATCGTGTCAATGAGTTTAAGTGATTAAGTCGGAGTTCAAGTTGTCAAGTCGGAGTTCAAGTCGTCGAGGTATCAAGTTCATGTATAATAGTCGGTACGTCGGGGGTCAATCGTAGATCCAGTGGAGTACAAGAAGTCAGCAATCTTCACTTGAGCATCAAGACGCCATTATCTCAAGGCCAACTCAGTTGTACGAAGCTGAGAAAGAGTTCCGCCGCATATTGTGTAACCTACTACACTTATTTTAAACAACTATATATATTAGGTTGTCAAAAAGTCTTGCGGTATTTATACCCTTGCAGAGGGTATTATAATTGCAGTCAGAAGTGTGCAACGCAGTCAAGAAGACATTTCCGACCCTATAAAGTATATATATTCTTGATCAGTATCACTAGGAGAGTCGATCTAGCCATGTCCGTCTGTGCGTCCGTTTATACGCAAACTAGTCTCTCAGTTTTAAAGCTATCTGCATGAAACTTTCCCAAAAGTTGTCTATCTATTGCAGGTAGTATATAAGTCGGAACGAGCAGGATCGGACAACTATAGCATATAGCTCCCATAGGAACAATCGGAAAAATAAATACAAAAAATTATAACTTTGCTGTTTTATAATTTATTTTTAGTTCTTCGACATATAGTAATGATTCAATATTTCAGAATTACGGTTTAAATTTCATCAAAAGCGGACGACTATATCATAGAGCTCCCATTGAAACAATAATATATAAAATATATTGTTTAAAAATGAAACTTTTCTAATTTGTAATTTTTATTTTTTTAATTCTAAGACTTTGTAATAATTTGATAGTCTAGAATAACGCTTTTAATTTTATTAAAATCGGAAATTGATATTATATAGCTGCCATAGGAATTATCGATTAATTAAACTGCAAATCATCATAGCTTCAATGTTTTTAAACATATACGCAAGTAAATCATAATTTTAGTGTTTTAAAAAATATTTAGTTTTTGCAATAGCTGCAAGGGTATATGAACTTCGGCTTGTCGAAGTTTGCTTCCGTTTTTGTTTTATTGAATTTTCAATTGTTTATAAAATTGGTTACAATAATACGATTCAAGTCAAATATGCGCCGTTTTGTTCGATGACGCGTTATCAACGAGATGCCAACTTCATAATGCCCCTATCATAGAAACTCGCTGCCCTATTGGCAAAAAACTCGGAGAGCCAATTTACACAGGACTCTCTAGCTGCCAGATTCAGACTACCAAGCGCGTTTGCCATGGACAGAAACAGGTGGTAATCACTTGGTGGCGAGATCCGGACTATACGGTGAATGCAAAAGAACCTCCCATCCGAGCTCCCGGAGCTTCTGGCGCGTCACTAAAGATGTGTGTGGCCTGGCGTTGTCCTGATGGACAATGAATTCGGCCTCTGTTGATCAAAGATGGCCTCTTCTGCATGAGTGCTGTCTTCAAGAGGTGCAATTGTTGGCAGTATAGGTCCGAATTGAGCGTTTGGCCATAGGGGATTATTCCCTGGGTGGGATTACCAAACACACAGAAGAACCTACCTGGCCGTCAATCCAGGCTTGGCCACCGCCTGGGTCGCTTCACCGCTTTTCGACCACGACCGTTTGCGCCTTACGTTATCGTAAGTTACCCACTTTTCATCGCCAGTCACCATACGCTTCAAAAACGGGTCGATTTTGTTGCGATTTAGAAGCGATTCGCATGCGTCGATACGGTCAAAGATGTTTTTTGCGTCAATTCGTGTGGCACCAATACATCGAGCTTCTTAGTGACTCCAAGCTTCTTCAAATCTTGCTCTTGACCGATGCAACGGCTGCTACTATGCCGGTCTTTTTCGGCCAATTTAGCGATTTTATCGCACTTTTCGACGAAAGGCCTTCCGAAGCGTGGCGCATCTTCGACCACCTCTACACCAGAACGAAAACTTTGAAACCATCGTTGTGCGGTGGAAATGGAAACTGTATCGGTTCCATAAACTGCACAAATTTTATTGGCGGCTTGAGAAGCATTTTTGCCTTTATCGTAGTAGTACTGCAGAATATGCCGTTTTTTCTCTTTATTTTGCTCCATGATTGCGACGCTATAACTCACGACTTAAAAGAAAAGACAATAAATTAAACACGTGCTAGCGCGTGAAATGAGCTTTCCAAAAAGGTATAGTATAGTAAAACAAGAACTACGCGCTTTCAGCGCCAACTAGCGAAAATACCGCAAGACTTTTTTGACAACTTAATATTTTTCGGAGAGTATGTAGTGCAGCATCTCGACAGGTATGACCATGGGTTGTGCGTATACTGGATATACTAGATACTAGTTTTGGTAGAATGGGGACTCAGTTTGCGAGCTGAGGCCGAGTGGGGCTTCGTATGCGTTGCTAGGTCTGGTCTCTCTTTTTATTCTTCTGGTTTGTATCGTGGCGTGAGGTATGTGTTTGATCCTTAAGAGAGAATTATGAGCAACAAAAGCATCGAATACTCGCTGCATTTGCCAGAATTAAGTTCAGGCAATCAAAAACCAAACGATCAAGTAACCAGCAATGACGACTTACATGGGGATGACTTTAATTCTCCGACATAGTGCCTAGTTTATTGATGACAATAAGTCTTTCATATATACATTTGATGAGATATATTTTGTTTTATTAAAATTCATCCAGTAAATTTTAATTTATTTCAACAATAAGCCACTTTTTTTAAGTTAACAGTCAGATTATATTTTTTCGTTCCCGAACTTTGGCTTTATATTTTTTGACCAGATTAAATCTTAACGATAACTTAGCTCTAAATCGTTTTAAATTTTCGAAGTTTCTTTCTTAATTTTCATTTTGAAAGATTTAATACAAGAACAACAAGAAATGCTTTTAGTTCGACGGAAAAATATACAGTGAATATCAGAGAAATGACTTAAATAATAATGAAAATCAAAATAACATTTATACTTTTTTTGTGAAAAAATTTTTAAATTACCCTTAACTAAGGCCTAACTATTGTGGTAGTAAAACGAATGTAAAACTGAAAATGGGCAATAAATACATTATTATTTAAGTTGTTTAGTTTTTATCTGAAAACCTTTGGCTAAAACTTGGAAACATGATATTTTGTTTGATCCAAAAGCATTTACGGAAGCCAAAACAATTAAACGAAAATTTAATAAAATGTTGCTCAGACAAACAGTAAGTATAGTGGAACAGTAAAAAATATAATGTAAAATGATGTAATCGCTTATCAAAATTTGAGTGTTTCTTTAATATTTGTTTTAACAAATTACATTTTTCTCAACTTTTAGTTTTTGGGACTTGGTTATTTTTTCCTGGAAATGCCCATACACCCAAAAAGAAATTGTCTAATTCAATATTGTTCGTAGCTTTCATAGAAGAGTTTAACGTCAAAAAATGCTTTCTAAAAAGGTTTCAAGCCCTGATAATGATGATACTGTGCAAAAGTAAACTTTAAGTCAAATATTTTTACTGTCCAAAATTAAGCTTTAAAAGCAAAAAATAGCAATGTAAAAAAAAAATACAAATAATTTCTGACGGCAGTAGGTTTTAAACTTGCGTGGCTTAGATTGCTCTAACACCAAGGCTACGAACTTGTAGAGCGAGGAATTTTTTCTATTTTTTAGGGTTAAGAAAGTAAGTAAAATTAAGTAAAATTTTTTTATGGGTAAGGAATTTTAGGGTTAGGCTGAGAAAAAAGAGAGCCCTTATTTAGTTACTTTTTCGGGATAAGCCTTCCCATTGTTAAGAAAATATTAACTATAAACAAGTCCCAATTTTACTAAAATATATACAATTTTTTTTTGATTTTAGGTCGATTTCAGTTAAGGGCGAAAATTTCTATATTTAGGAAAAAATGGAGGTCAATAAACCTAAAAGAAACCGAGGCACTACCGAATCTGAAACAAACCAATCGGAAAACGGAATCAAAGCCAATATTTATTTGGGTAAAGAATTCGAATGCCCTAGTTAACAAAATAGTTGAGCTGGTCGGGAAAGTTAACTTTCATGATATGTCCCTTACCAAAGGAATTATAAGTGAAACTAAACTTTAAACAAACACAGAACCGTACCACCGAATTATTCGAGGCACTAAGCTAACTAAACTAACTAAACGTCCAGCAGGCCTTGGGACAGCAACAGAGCAAAATCGAAACTAAGATGATCCCTTTGCAACAAAGTATGATGAACTTTATGTTATTAATGAAAACCACTATGCAAAACCAGAATTTATTGCTTGCATCTCAGCAGTCCAAATAAACCATGTCTTGCCTACGAATATCCCTGTGGTATCAGAAGCGCACCTTACAAGCAAATATAACTTTTAAACCGATCATCCAGATGGCAAAGCCCACGGTGGAACCGGCATCTTAATAATCTTAATAAGAGACCGCATCAAACAACATTTTCACCAAAGGTTTGCACAAAAGGCTACATCGAAAAAGTTACAATTTGGCAACTGCAATCCTGCCAGGGCTCTTAAGCATGAAGAAGAAAAAGCAAAACGCCGGTACATTGAAAAATTATCGTCCACCAGTACAAAGCATCCCTTGTGGAAAGCTCACCTAAACCTAAGCGCCCCGTCCGATACAGTGGCTCCTATAAGAAAGTCTAAGGGCAGTTGTCCCAGCATCGAAAAAGACAGAGCCTGTACATTTGCCTTACATCTTTGTAAAGTATTCCAACCAAACTTTGCAACTAAATCGATTGCACTACCGTTCCATCGTACACACCAATTAGTTTATGACTTGCGTGTATGTTTACATTGAAGCTATGATGATTTGCAGCTCAATTATTTGATATTTCCTATCGCAGCTATATGATAAGGCTTTCCGCTTTTATTAAAATTAAAAGCGTGATTCTGAACTGTCAAATTATTAATTAGTCAAAAGAATTTCTACAAAAAAACCAAAATAAAAAAGTTACATTTAAAATACATTTTTTTTAATATTTTTATAGTTTCCATGGGAGCTTTATGTTATGGTCGTCCGATTTTGAAATGAAATTCAAACCGCAATTGAAATATTCAACCATTACTATATGTCGAAGAATTAAAAGAATAAAAAATAGCAGACTAAAAACTAAGATATATAATCAAAACAAATTTTATTCATATATCGATAAACGTACAACAAAACAAACTTTACTTAATTCTTGTATCACATTTCTTGTAATTATAAAAGTTAAAATTATAAATTTTGTTCTTTGAACAAAATTATTGGCACACTTAACCAAAAATGATAAGAATAAACATAAAAAATCGTTTAAAAATAACAATTAATATTTTGTGGCTAAGCCCATATGCTTAATGACTGCCTCCAAGCGCCTGGGCATCAAAGAAACTTAGTTTTGGGTAGTTTCTTAACCAATATTGTGCCACTCCTCCACCAGTACCACCTTCAGCTGGGCCTTTGTGGATTTAACTCGTTTATTTAGCCTTCGATCCAATTCTTCCCACAAATGTTCGATAGGGTCTCGATCTGAAGATTGGGGCGGATGCGGCAAAGTATGTTTTACATGATGTGCGAGCCACTTCCGGACATCATAAGCCGTATGCTTTTGGTCACTGTCGTGTTGAAAAGTAAACAGTTCAACTTTTCGGCACTTTCTTTTAGATTTCTGTTAAGGATATCTAAATAATATTTCTTGTTCATGATTCCTTCAACAAATTCAAGTTCGCCGACAACAGTGGCGAACATGCAGCCCCACACCATGACGCCTCCACCACCATGTTGTACAGACAAAGCAAGGTTCTCTTTATGGAGTTCCATATTGGGCTTTCTACAAACAGTTTGGCGGCCATCAGATTGAAAAATGTTGAATTTACATGTGCATAAAGTTAGCGGTACAACTTTCAAAATCAAACCTTTTTTTTACCATTATTTGCCGTTAATTATCCGTAAATTATTCGTGAAAGAAAAAAATTTGCCGCTCAATTTTTTTAAAAGTTATCCAAAATTACACTTAAACTTTTTGAAAAATTTCTTTTGCAAGAATTTGCAGTTAATTATCCGTAAATTATTCGTGAAAGAATAAAATTTGCCGCTCGTGTTTTAACATTTTTTTTTAAAACAAACCCTGGGTTCTGCTGGCTTGATATCAAGTTGGATTACTTTTAAAAAAAATTGAGCGGCAAATTTTTTTTTCACGGATTACGGATAATTAGCGACAAATTATGGTAAAAAAAATGTTCAGATTTTGAAAATTGTACTGCTAACTTTATGCACACTGAATTTACTTTCATCGGAGAAGATGACATTGTTCCAAAAGTCTGTTGGCTTACTCAAATGTTATTTTGCAAAGGCTAAACGCTTCTCCTGGTTGACTTTGGAAATAAGTGGTTTTCTTCTTGAAACGCGGCTTTTGTAGTTAACTTCGTGCAGTGTCCTCCGAACCGTAATAGGGTGAATATCTTTTCCAAATTCATTTTTAACTTCAGCTGCAATCTTTGTTGGGGAGATTTTTGGGATCGACCAGTGTGCTTAACACTCTCCAACGATGAGGCTCCTTTAAAACGCTGTACAATGATTCGAATGGTAAAACGGCTTCTATCCATTGTTTCCTCAATCTCAGCATATGATTTGCCTTGATTATGAAAATATAAAATTATTTTCCGTTGAGATTCAGTGGTTTCATTTTTTTTGCCGCTGGTTTTTAGTATAGCAACAGGCATACATACATACATACATACGAGAAAGTATGCGAGAATTTGCAAGACGTTCAAGAATTAGAATCAAAGGAAACAAAAAACACATACATACATGGACTGCAGCTTGACTTGCAGTAAATTGATATTTTACAACTCTTGTTAAATTTAAATAAATACTTTCTGTAGCAGAGCCACGCTTTAAATTTTTATACCCTTGCAGAGAGTATTATAATTTCAGTCAGAAGTTTGCAACGCAGTGAAGGAGACATCTCCGACCCTATAAAGTATATATGTATATTCTTGATCAGCATCACTAGGCGAGTTGATCTAGCCATGTCCGTCTGTCAGTCTGTCCGTCTGTCCGTCCGTCTGTCCGTCCGTTTCTACGCAAACTAGTCTCTCAGTTTTAAAGCTATCTGCGTGAAACTTTCCCAAAAGTTGTCTTTCTATTGCAGGTAGTATATAAGTCGGAACGAGCCGGATCGGACGACTATAGCGTATAGCTCCCATAGGAACAATCGGAAAAATAAATTAAAAAAAATTATAACTTTTGTGTTTTTTAATTTTTTTTTTTAGTTCTTCGAGATATAGTAATGGTTAAATATTTCAGAATTACGGTTTAAATTTTATCAAAGTCGGACGACTATAGCATATAGCTCCCATAGGAACAATCATAAAAAAAATAAAAAAATTAGAACTTTGCGGTTTTTTAATTTTTTTTAGTTCTTCGAGATATAGTAATGGTTAAATGTTTCAGAATTACGGTTTAAATTTCATCAAAATCGGACGACTATAACATATAGCTCCCATAGGAACAATCGTATAGCTGCCATAGGAACTATCGAATAATTAAGCTGCAAATCATCATAGCTTCAATGATTTTAAACATACACGCAAGTAATTCATAATTTTAACGTTTTCAAAAGTATTCAGTTTTTGAAATAGCTGCAAGGGTATATGAACTTCGTCTTGCCGATTCTTGTTTTAACAATTTTTTTAGGCAAGTTAGTTTTAAAATTCGAGTATAAAAATTGTTACACTGTTTAATTATTTTTTTCTAGGCACCGGTGTAAATTTCGACTGTCTGAAATTTATCACCGCGGAGGAAATTAAGGAGGGGATTCCGCCAATCGGAATTAGACTATTCATCCGCGAAAAGCTGTTAGCTTGGAGAAAAACAAAGGTAAGACATTATTATCTCTCTTTCCAAATTTTTTGGGAACTTTCTTTGTCTATTTTTATAGTTTACTCAAGAAATATCTTCGCAACCATCGTCTTCAAAGCCAACGCCACAAAAGGCAAGCCAGCACTTTTATCTCCGTTGCCGTCTAATGCGCCTAAATTCAAATACACTCTTAACAAGGAATGAGTCTTTAAGTTGTAATAATTACATATGTAACCTTAATAAGTTTAATCTTAAAAATTGTTGTATTTATTCAGTTATATTGATAACCAATAACCTGAGTCTTATATTAATTATAATTTGTTAACTCGTTGTTCTCTTTGTAGTTTTTTGTTAATCTTCACATTTATTTCTTTATTTCTTGTTGCTCGAACACGTCTTCCTCTTCGGCTTCGTTTTCCCAGTCTTACAAAGTATCGATATATTTCTAGAGCTGTGTAACGCTTAAAACTGCTATCGATTAGTTTCGAATATAACTTAATCATACTTACTTACATACATAATTTATATATCGTTCTTACTAGCAAACATCATATTTAAGATGGTTTACCTTATAATTAACAATCAAATTATTAACTCGGCTATCCTGACCTTTTGACAATTCTCTTTGTTTGACACCATTTTATAAGGGCCTCTATATTTGGGTATGAACTTTTTGTTTTTTCCTATAACTGTGTCAACATTTCGCTCGGCAACAAACTCACCTTCAGTGAAAGAAAAAGGTGGCCTAGTTTTTCGACTATGCACTTCGGCGTTTTTACGTTGAGCATTTTTGATTTTATCCGCAATTTTCAAAAGTCATAACTAGGATTGTTCGTTTCTTCTAGACACTCACTAAGTGCATCAATTTCACATCCTCTTTGCTGCACCCCGAACAATAGTATTGACGGTGTTTCACCTGTGGTTGACTGAACAGAATTATTTTGTAAGGACTTTTTCATAGGCTGGGATAGGCTTCAGTCCGGCCAGAGTCCTCTACAGTTAAATTTGTAGAAACACGGGAGACGAAAACGGGACTGGGAGTTGCCGGCGGGATTTTGTTATCGGGATCACGTGGCCGGCCTCGTCGTCCGTGTTGCGTAGAGAAAACAAACCTCGGAGACGCAACTCAGAAGCCTCAATGGACCGAAGGGCCTCTCGGTGGAATTCACTAAATTTTACTAGCCTCTCCCTAACCTGGATGTGATTAGGAAAAGGCCGGCGGTAGTTTCCCGCGCTTTTCTCCGGTCTGGTAAGCGTTCGTATTGCGTAGAGAAAGCAGACCTCGGAGACGCAACACGAGAACTTGCCCGACCTGGAGTAGCACGTGGGTCGCTTTGGTGTCCGCGTTGCGTAGAGAAAACAGATCTCGGAAACGCAATGCGGCAACCTGTTCACTAAATTTTATAAGCCTGTCCCTAACCAGGACGTGAGTAGAAAAGGCACAGACTCCTATTCCTTCTTTAGATCTGAAGTTAATTTGTCTCTGTTTTGCGTGGCTTGTGACTGGAAATTCTGGCTGTCCTCATCTATTAATGAGACTAGTTGTTCGTAACAATTAGAGTGTTGAATGCTTAAAGTCGGCTCGAGGCATCTACTCAAAGTATCTACATGAGTTATATATTTGCCGCTTCGGTGCTGGATAACGTAATTGTAATTTTCCAATTCGAAGGCCCACCTTGCGATTCTGGCGTTTAGGCTTCTTCGATTAAGCGTTAAGGTCAATGAATTGCAGTCAGTTATTATTTTAAAAGGAATTCCCTCCAAGTATATGTTAAACTGTCTAAGCGAGTATATTATAGCAAGGGTTTCTAATTCGAAACTGTGATACCTTGACTCGGCCGGTGTCGCAGCTTGGGAAAAATAAGCAATATAATGAAACTTTTTATTGTCTTGTGTCTGTAGTAGTATGACACCGAAACCTTGAGTGCTGGCATCGCAATGCCACTCAGTTTCCTTTTCCGGATTGTATAGGGCGAAAATCGGTTCCGATGATAAAGTATTACAAAAAAAACTTAAATACAGAAAATCAGAAAAGTAAAAAGATTCATTTGACTGGGTTAAGTTTTTAAGTGGTTTTGATAATGTAGGGAAAGCAGGTATAAATCGCCAGAAATATAAAAAAAAGTCCGAGACACTTCTCAACGTCCTGAGCATTTTCGAAATGGGTAAGTGTCGGATTGCTCGTGTGTGCTGACGATTTGGTTGAATCCCTCTATTGCTAACTGTAAAACCTAGAAAATCTATCTCTGAAAAAAAGAATTTGCATTTGCTTGTTTTTAATTCCAATCTAAACTCAGTTAACTTTCTTAAGACTTTTTGCAATAAAATGACGTGCTCTTCGAATGTTTTGGTTGAAATCGCAATACCATCCATGTATACGGCCACATTTCCTTCCCTTATTAATGGCTGAATAACATAATTAATAAAACGCTAAAAAGCTGCCGGAGCGTTCTTAAGACCAAAGGGAATTTTTAAATATTTGTACTGTCCACATGGGGTAACAAACGCAGTGTATTTTACTGAATCTTTAGCCACTTTTATTTGTTGAAAACTTTTCAGATCCAATAAAAAAATTATTTCCTTCCAATCTCTCTAAAAAGTCATCTATTCTAGCCAACGGATAAGTCATCTTTTTCTGTTATTTTGTTAAGTTGCCTATAATCAATACACAACCTTTTCTGCCCATTTTTCTTTTTAACCATTACTATAAGTGAGGAGTATTGAGATGAGCTAGTTCGTATATATCCGGCTGCCAATAGTTCTTCAAACATGTTTTCAACTTCTTTGCGGTCATGGTAGGATAGTCTGCGGGATGCTGAAGATACAGGGACATCATATTTTAACTTTATTTTCATTTCGTAGTCGTGTTCAATATGCGGAATATTTTCAATGTTATTATAAGCGGACTCAAGAACTTGGCTTATCGCTTCATGTCTACATTGGCTAAGCTAATTAACCCAAATCAAGAATTCGTCTCCCTCAAACAAATTTCTCTTAAAAATAAAAGAATCGCTTATACTTGTATCGTATTCCTTTTTGCTGACTGAGCTTTTACTAGTACAACGTAAATCTGAATCACAAATACGATTATCGGAAGGGTTGTAACTAATAAGACAGTATTTGTCGGAAGGTTAAGAAATGTTATATGAAATATCTGACTTATTGGCGGAAGTTGAAATACAATTGGCACAAGCTGCTGAAACATTATCGGAAGGCTGAAAGGATTCGCAAAAAACTTAAAACTCGGTTCGTAATGATGCACATCAACACCATTTTCATCAATCTGATCGCAAAGGGTACACTTATCTTTTATTAGATCATCTTCTAAAGTGCTATAGACGCAATATAACACCTGATTTGAGATTCGAAGACTATTATTATTTACCTCAATTTCGATATTGGGTCTCGCATTTTCGCTTACAATACATAATTTTAAATTAAATTTTTTTCAGGAAATCTCTTCCAAGTAGAAGAAAATACGGAATATAATTATCCGGTACAATGTAAACGATTAATTCTTCAGTTCTTTTGAGAAATGTGATACTAATTAATATTTTTCCAAATGTGCATAAACGAAAATTTCCAAGGCCCCTGAACCCTGTGTTCGTAAGGCAATTCTTGACCAGATTTTGTGGCAGTGCGGAATGTTGAATTTTGCCACTAAGCATACAACATATAGACTGGTCATTTCATACAACGCATTTGGACACAAAAAAACGAATCGCGGGAGGTCCCCCGTGCTCACAGCAGTAGCTCCCTGCACTTCGTGTTCGTTCGGGTTTTTGCTTTCTCATTCTTATTCTCATTTTTATGCTCGCGCACTCATTGCACGAGTTCAATCGTTCAGTCGCAGAGAGGCGCTTTTTGAAGAAGACTGCCCTGCGCTTAAATTCGTCTTTGTATGTATGCGTGATCATGCATTCTCATACACGGGAGCATGTGTGCGTTTATTTCATTTCGGCGCATCAAAAATATTTTGTCTTTTGCCACTTTTCAAACTTGGTACCCTAAGAATATGGGCGTATTTACTATTGGGTTATGATAAAAATATGAATATTATATGTTATAATATATTTTTTTAATATTTCAGCATACATTTTATTTTTGTTTACAAATTCAAATCAGTGGTAGCAGTAAAATGTTTTACATATATGTACATATGTATGTATTCGAATTTATTGAAATCAGTCCACTGAGATGGGAACAGGGCATATCGCAGTCTTCTCACTTAATACACCGACTGCTCTTAAGTTGTTGAGAAAACTTCAAACTAAATCAATTCTTGTCGATGTTTTGCGAGCGGTTGGTTCCTGAATACCCTACCGACGATTGCTTTTAAGGGGATCTGGCTTTTAGGACACTTGTTTTGAATGTTATGTTAGTGATATTTGGTTGATTTATTTATAAATGATTCGACATTTCAAATAGTAATGGACAGTTTAAATTAAAATATTTAAAATCGGACGACTATATCATAAAGCTCCAATAGAAACAATCGGAAAAATAAATAAACAATAAAGGAAGCAAACTTCGGCAAGCCGAAGTTTATATACCCTTGCAGCAATTGCAAAAATTAAATATTATTGAAAACATTAAAATTATGATTTACTTGCTTATATGTTTAAAAACATTGAAGCTATGATGATTTGCAGCTTAAACTAAATATTTGCAGGTTAACGTTGTAAAATAAAGAGAAACGAGATCTTGGCATTGCGAGTTGAAGAGTTACGTCGAAAGTTGTCGGAGTTGCACTTGGGTACGACTGGATTGAAACCGGCAGAGTGAGTCAGAGACGGATAATAATGGTGAATTAATGGTTTCCGCAGAAGCACTTTAAGTCCGCAAAATAGCACAGGTTGGCATCAAGGCATGAAGTTTGAAGTTGGCCTTGCTGGAGGAGTTTGGGGTAAAACTGTCCTTAGCAGAAGTCCATCGCAGGTTGGGAAAACGACAGCAGCATAAGGGTGAATCCTTGCACGAATTCTTGGCGCACGCTGATGGAAATTGCAAAGCCCATTCATTTGGAAGAAGAAAGTTTGATTGAATGTTTCGTAGACGGTATACCAGACGCTAGCTCCAATAAGGCATTTTTGTATCAGTCTAAAAGCTTTAAGGACTTAAAGCTACCAATTGAAGCATATTAAAAGTCTCGTAATTCATCCAAGTTATGATACAATTATGGCTTTCAGAGCGGCAAAATTGTGTTTGAAGATTCATCGCATATGAAGAAAGACTGTCCGGTTAAAGGGAAATGTTTTAGGTGCGATCAGCCAGGACACCGCGCAGCGCAGTGTAGGATGAAAAAGTCATTTCAAAGCCATCGCGTGCATCCTTTTCTTCGAGCCTGGAACTGAAATCTGTGAATTCAAAATTAAAAGGACTTGTTGATACAATTGTGTAGGCGTGTGTTCATGAAACTAGGTGTAGGAGTTGATAGTCTGATGGGTCGGCGGCAGTGAGTCCTGACAGCAATCGGTGAGAGTCAGGTGCTAACGTTTGGCAGTTTTATTACAAAGGTCAAGATTGACGGGGTTGACATGTCAGTAGTGCTTCATGTTATTCCACAACAATCTAAGACAACGTGGATATGAGGGTCACCAAGTCATATATTTTCGCCAAGGGTTCCTTGTGTGCAAAAGGATACTAAGAGCAGCGGTCGACCACCAGATTGTTCAGAGTTCTTCTGTGCAGCTAATTACCGTGTTTGAGAGCTTTCGAATGATAAGTTCGGAGGGTTGTAAGGCAGGTTCGGAAATTGAATTGGCATTTGAGTCTTAAAGTAGCGTCAGATGTTGAGTGAATGATTGAGGATTACAAACCGATAAGAAATCTCATTTCGCCAGTGGAAATGAAGCTCTTTCTAACAAATGAGTTGCCTGAGTTCCAGCATCCGAGACGTTTAAGGTTAACACTAGAATAATTGTTGGCATCATGTTAGTTTTAAAGAATAAAATAAATAAAAACAATATTTAAGTTTTTAATTTGGGATTTTTCATCTGCCAGACTAGCAGAATCGACCGCTCTGCATCGCTTTAACACGCAAAAACAAACAAGCAAAAGGACAACATTTTTAATTTCAAAAATGCCGTTAAGTCTTGTTAATTGAATATCTTATGAACGAAGTATCGGATTGTGATGATTGGGGTGTCTTTGGATGCGTATTTAAAGCAGAATACTGCCATTGAAGTCTGACTTTTTGCTCTACCGGCCCCAACAGTTCCAATATAAGAACAAATACTTCAATCCGTACATACATCGTAATAAAAAGACGAATAGCTTATGCCAAAAATGTTTACTTTTCATTTTAAATTATAATAAACTCCCCACCCAATTTAAAGATCGAAAAATCCACAAAATATCAACAAACAAAAATGTTTGTTTTTAATTTAAGTTATTAACGCAATCTTTTAATGCAGCAAGTATATTTTTATTCAGCTCGCGCTGAAGAAAATTTGTTCTAACCTTTTTTTGAGAACCCGCCAGCTTAGCGGGAAAACGGCTAAAAGAGCTAGATTTTACAATATTAAACCTTTACTTTTTCTCGACGAACATTGAAAAAATATTGAAATACAATAAGTTATGTTTTTTTTTTAATTTTTTTTAACTTACTTCCTAAGGTTTAAAAAAATTTGTTGCAATTTTTCCAATTGAAAACAAATATAAAATTAAATCAATCTTCATTTTTTTTACAAAATTTTAGTTTTTATTTTTTTACCTCTACTTTTACTTTTTATATTTTATTAAAGAAATACAAAAAAATTAATTCAATTTATAATTTAAAATGCTACTTTTAAACGGTTTACAACGTCTTTTTTATACCCTTGCAGGGGGTATTATAATTTCAGTCAGAAGTTTGCAGCGCAGTGAAGGAGACGTTTCCGACCCTATAAAGTATATATATTCTTGATCGGCATCACTAGTAGAGTCGATCTAGCCATGTCCGTCTGTCCGTCCGTCTGTCAGTCTGTCCGTCTGACCGTCCGTTTCTACGCAAACTAGTCTCTCAGTTTTAAAGCTATCTGCATGAAACTTTCCCAAAATTTGTCTTTCTATTGCAGGTAGTATATAAGTCGGAACGAGCCGGATCGGACGACTATATAATATAGCTCCCATAGGAACAATCGAAAAAATAAACAAAAAAAATGATAACTTTGCTGTTTTTTAATTTTTCTATTAGTTCTTGGACATATAGTAATGGTTAAATACTTCAGAACTACGATTTAAATTTCATCAAAATCGGACGACTATAAAATATAGCTCCCATAGGAACAATCGAAAAAATAAACAAAAAAAATTATAGCTGCCATAGGAACTATCGAATAATTAAGCTGCAATTCATCATAGCTTCAATGTTTTTAAACATACACGCAAGTAAATCATAATTTAAACGTTTTAAAGAGTATTTTGTTTTTGAAATAGTTGCAGGGGTATATTAACTTCGGCTTGCCGAAGTTTGCTTCCTTTCTTGTTTCTCAATAAATTACATTAAAATGTAATGCTCTGTTTGGTTTTTATTTCAAAACTTTTGCGTTTTTAGAAAGAAAGTTATGTTAGATTTAAACAACACTCTGTATATTATACCCTTGCAGAGGGTATTATAATTTCAGTCAGAAGTTTGCAACGCAGTGAAGGAGACATCTCCGACCCTATAAAGTATATGTATTCTTGATCAGCATCACTAGGCGAGTCGATCTAGCCATGTCCGTCTGTCCGTCCGTTTCTACGCAAACTAGTATCTCAGTTTTAAAGCTATCTGCATGAAACTTTCCCAAAAGTTGTCTTTCTATTGCAGGTAGTATATAAGTCGGAACGGGCCGGATCGGATGACTATAGCATATAGCTCCCATAGGAACAATCGAAAAAATAAATTTAAAAAAATTATAACTTTGCTATTTTTTAATTTTTTTTTTAGTTTTTCGACATCTAGTAATGCATAAATATTTCAGAATTACGGTTTAAATTTCATCAAAATCGGACGACTATATCATATTGCTCATATAGAAATAATCGGAAAAAAATACAAAAAAAATTATAACTTTGCTGTTTTTTATTATACCCTTGCAGAGGGTATTATAATTTCAGTCAGAAGTTTGCAACGCAGTGAAGAAGACATCTCCGACCCTATAAAGTATATATATTCTTGATCAGCATCACTAGGCGAGTCGATCTAGCCATGTCCGTCTGTCCGTCTGTCCGTCCGTCTGTCCGTCCGTTTATATGCAAACTAGTCTCTCAGTTTTAAAGCTATCTGCATGAAACTTTCCCAAAAGTTGTCTTTCTATTGCAGGTAGTATATAAGTCGGAACGAGCCGGATCGGACGACTATAACGTATATAGCTCCCATAGGAACAATCGGAAAAATAATTGAAAAAAATTATAGCTTTGCTGTTTTAATTTTGTTTAGTTCTTCGACATATAGCAATGGTTAAATATTTCAGAATTAAGTTTTAAATTTCATCAAAATCGGGCGTCTATATCATATAGCTCCCATAGAAAAAATGAAAATATATAAAACAAGAAAGAAAGCAAACTTCGGCAAGCCGAAGTTTATATACCCTTGCAGCTATTGCAAGAATTAAACATTTTTGAAAACATTAAAATTATAATTTACTTACGTATAAGTTTAAAAACATTGAAGCTATGATGATTTGCAGCTCAATTATTTGATAGTTATTTTATATATTTTTATTGTTCCTATGGGAGCTATATGATATAGTCGTCCGACTTTGATGAAATTTAAACCGTAAATCGAAAATTTTTAACCATTACTAAATGTCGAAGAACTAAACAAAAAATTAAAAAACAGAAAAGTTATAATTTTTTTTCAATTATTTTTCCGATTGTTCCTATGGGAGCTATATGCTATAGTCGTTCGATTTTGATGAAATTTAAACCGTAATTCTGAAATATTTAACCATTGCTATATGTCGAAGAACTAAACAAAAAACAGCAAAGCTATATTTTTTTTTCATTTATTTTTCGGATTGTTCCTATGGGAGCTATATGCTATAGTCGTCCGATTTTGATGAAATTTAAACCATAATTCTGAAATATTTAACCATTGCTATATGTCGAAGAACTAAACAAAAATTAAAAAACAGCAAAGCTATAATTTTTTTCATTTATTTTTCCGATTGTTCCTATGGGGAGCTATATGCTATAGTCGTCCGATCCGGCTCGTTCCGACTTATATACTACCTGCAATAGAAAGACAACTTTTGGGAAAGTTTCATGCAGATAGCTTTAAAACTGAGAGACTAGTTTGCATATAAACGGACGGACAGACGGACAGACGGACGGACAGACGGACATGGCTAGATCGACTCGCCTAGGGATGCTGATCAAGAATATATATACTTTATAGGGTCGGAGATGTCTCCTTCACTGCGTTGCAAACTTCTGACTGAAATTATAATACCCTCTGCAAGGGTATAATAACTATCTAATAACTGAGCTGAAAATCATCTTAGCTTCAATGATTTTAAACATAAACACTAGTAAATCATAATTTTAATATTTTAAAAAATATTTAATTTTTGCAATAGCTGCAAGGGTATATGAACTTCGGCTTGCCGGAGTTTGCTTCCTTTCTTTGTTCTATTAGTTCTTGGACATATAGTAATGGTTAAATATTTCAGAATTACGATTTAAATTTCATCAAAATCGGGCGACTATAGCATATAGCTCCCATAGCAACAATCATAAAAATAAATAAAAAAATGATAACTTTGCTGTTTTTTAATTTTTTTTTTAGTTCTTCGAGATATAGTATTGGTTAAATATTTCAGAATTACGGTTTAAGTTTCATCAAAATCGGACGACTATAGCATATAATTAATTTGTACTATATTTCAGATTGTTTCTATGGGAGCTATATGATATAGATGTCCGATTTTGATGAAATTTAAACTGTAATTCTGAAATATTTATGCATTACTATATGTCGAAGAACTAAACAAAAAATTAAAAAACAGCAAAGTTCTAATTTTTTTTCAATTATTTTTCCGATTGTTCCTATGGGAGCTATACGCTATAGTCGTCCGATCCGGCTCGTTCCGCCTTATATACTACCTGCAATAGAAAGACAACTTTTGGGAAAGTTTCATGCAGATAGCTTTAAAACTGAGATACTAGTTTGCATATAAACGGACGGACAGACGGACAGACGGACGGACAGACGGACATGGCTAGATCGACTCTACTAGTGATGCTGATCAAGAATATATATACTTTATAGGGTCGGAGATGTCTCCTTCACTGCGTGCAAACTTCTGACTGAAATTATAAAACCCTCTGCAAGGGTATAATAACTATCTAACATTTGAGCTGCAAATCATCATAGCTTCAATGTTATTCAACATAAATCATAATTTCAATGGTTTCAAAAGTATTTAATTCTTGCAATAGCTGCAAGGGTATATGAATTTCGGCTTGCCGAAGCTTGCTTTCTTTCTTGTTTTTATTAGTTCTTCGACATATAGTAATGGTTAAATATTTTAGAATTACGGTATAAATTTCAGCAAAATCGGACAGAAAAGTTATAATTATTTTTTCATTTATTTTTCCGATTGTTCCTATGGGAGCTTATGCTACAGTCGTACGATCGGGCTCGTTCCGACTTATATACTACCTGCAATAGAAAGACAACTGGAAAAGTTTCATGCAGATAGCTTTAAAACTGAACGACCAGTTTGCGTAGAAACGGACGGACAGACGGACATGGCTAGATCGACTCTCCTAGTGATGCTGATCAAGAATATATATACATTATAGGGTCGGAGATGTCTCCTTCACTGCGTTGCAAACTTCTGACTGAAATTATAATACCCTCTGCAAGGGTATAAAAAAGAAATTTGTTTCCCAGTCCTCATCAAACATTTTTCGCTGTGCATATATGTCACAATGATCGTCATATGATTTCCATTTTTTTCATAAGATAAAATGTTCGCGTGCAAAAACGAAAAAGTTGATAAAAAACGATTTAGGGTCTGCGCATTGTCGTTAAAGTTTATCACTCATACGTACTGTTACCTTTGATCCAATATTTTATTTTCATATGTGGCGTTTACTTGGTGTTATTTATTGGAAATTAACGAAACGGTAACCATGTCACCTTTACAAACGGCTAAAGAAATATAAAATCTGTATGGCTATAATCCAGGTTGCAAGATTTAGCCCCCGTAATGGGATCAAAAAATCGAATTTGATTTATTTTGTATTTATCTGCATATGTAAGCAGATCAAGCTGTTCCTACATATTTCTAAAATAAACAAAATGGGGTGACCCTGTTAAGTGTGTATCGTGGCAAAAAGAAACATTTACTAAGGCTTTATTAAAATTTGATACACCCTTATTTTTATTTGCACAGGTCTCAACGTTAGTCTATACTTAATTTAAAATTTGAATGTACATATAATGTGCACCTTTAGGTGTTGCGAAAATATTTATATTAAAGAGCGTTCATTGTTTGGGCTTAATTTTTGACAGTTTCGAACGGATAAAGCACTAACTAATAGTTGGCTGACTGTCTTTTGACCTCTTCCGCCTTTCCAAGAGCGAAACCGCACTCTCGTTTTCAAAAGGCTAACTGTCAAACTATTTCGAAATTGTTTAGCCAATGTCATAAACGTCGACATCATTAAAATATCATAAAGCTACAAATGCACTCTAACCTCCAGTTATCAATTCACCCTACCATTCAGCATTTTATCATTAAGCCACGCATCCACCCACCAGGCAGTGCAGAAACCGTAAAAATGTGCAAAAATTTCGCGCACTTCCGTTACTTTTCGCATCCTTTTGGACTGTTTATTTTTCGGCGGCGCTTCCTCCAGACAAGCCGCAACGGAAGCATCGCCGTGCTCTTTTCCATACCGTTTCTTCCCTCCCGACTGAAGGCATTTTCCACTTACTATTCCCCCGTTGCATTCGCCAAGACCCATACATAAAGCGAATGATGCTTACCTTAAAGAAAATTGCTGTCCATAAAGATTGGATTTTATCATAAAGGATTCTTCCAGGCTAGTCGCTGTTGCTGGCCCCAACTCCAATTTTTATTAAACGCTTGAAAACTTTTAAATTTGTATTCAAATGCTTGAAGCCGTCCGCGGTTTGTTAAACTTTTACATAAATCATGGCCTCTGCCGCGATGCGACAGGCGATAAATGAAACTTAATAAATCCTAAAACCTTAATCGATTAAATGCGGCATTAACAAAGGCGGTGTTTGATGTGTGAATTTGAACATAACGAGCCGCAAAAAGCTGGCTGACGACTGGGCCGGCCATGGGCGTTGGCTATCACTCTTGAATTCAAGTTCAATAGACCAGAGCGAATAGGGGTAATTAGTCTAGTCGCTGTCACGGCCAGATGCGGATGGGTCTGTTTTCTTTGTGCTCGGGTCGTCATCGCGCTGATCTGAAGCCTCCTCAGAGTCGTCGGAGTCGTAGGGGTCCTCGAGGAAGTGCAAATCCTTGAAGTGCGCCACCACGACGATCAGCCCAACGAACAAAAACAAGGACACGATGATGTTGTCCCGCGCCACGTCCATCTCGACAGTCCACAGGTATTCGGTGAGCTTCGAGATGCACCCAGGGCAGCTCCGCTTCCCGCAGCAGGAGCCACTGGCCCATGTGCGGTTCGACGAGGCTGTTTGATAGTCGACCACGCTGGTCTTTCCGCAGCATCCAAACTCGTCCTCGACCTTGCCAAGGCTGTCCCTTATCCACATCTGGAGGACCAGCATCTGGACGAAAAACTCAAACCTGCGGCGGTACATGAAACGCGTCACCGCGATGCTGGATGTATACAGCAATACTACGCTGCCAACCAGCATATATCCCGCAAACTTAAAGATGCTCGGCCGCCGGGCCATGCGGATTCCGAGGATCGCGTTCAGAACGTAGACCACCAACGTCAGGCCGCGCACCCAGAAGAGCCAGGGGCGCAAGGCCACCGGGTAGAGGCGCAGACCGGGAAACATGATCGCCTTCAGATAGAGGTGACTGAATACGTCCATCAGAAAGATCATCCCCACCACGACCAGCACCACGTTAATCTGCAGCACGCAGTCGTGCGACACGCGACACCAGCGGCACGGATAAGCCATCTCGCAGACGTAGGCTCCAGTGGATAAAAGCGGCGAACAGCGGAAAATTCGAATCCCTGTTTATTTGCTTTGAAGTTAAGTGGGTTAAGGCTTCTGTCGCTCTGAAGTTTCCCTCCCGGCCCTGCTGTTGATTTCGGCGTGACCTGGCTCTGGTAGGTACACCGAAAAACAAATCATTACAATATTTAGATGTCAATGTGACCCTATTTAAAGGTGAAAATTCTCTAATAAGAGTATCATCAATCGCAATTTTGAGTGATAGTTTTCCATTACTCTTGTCATATTCATAGGGTCATTGAAGGGTATATTGAACTTTGGCTTAAGATATAAAACATAATCCGGGCTATGAAGCACTCCGAAATTGGATTACAAAAGCGTTAAAGCGGGACGAAAAACAAAATTTTAAAAAGTGTATTTATTTAGTCGAATGCTTAACCGATAGTCAAAACATTTAACCTCTTAAGGAGACGTGTTGGTTTGCTTATAATCAGGACTGTAAACTCATTAAAATTTGGCTTTGGATCGCTTCAGGGTACGAACCTGGGTTACAAATTTTATTTTCATTGTTTTTCGTAAATATGAGTACCTTGCATTAAGTCTTACAAGATAGGTCGTTTTTTACGTCCGTCTGTGCGTCCGTCTGTTCTTCTTATGTCCGTCCTTCTATATACAGTTAGAAAGCCAATAAAAAAACGAATTTTCCAAAACTTATTATCAAAAACTTTTAAATTGATATTATATATTATGGTATCTTTTAACTGTATTTAAATATTAAGTACAATATCTTACAAAATGAAAAAAAATACCCCCAAGCCTAAAGACAAATTTCTGGCAGAGAACGACTTCTGGATTACGTGTATCCCACTGAAAAAATTTTCCTTGGGACATTATTTTTTAAGATTTTTTTAAGTTTTTTGGCAGTTGTCTTTTTAAGTTTAATTTTATTTTATACAAACAACAGATAAATCTTTAACATTGTCTGCAACAGCTCGATAAACACAGCTTTTAGAAAATGTTGGGCTGTTAAACGGCTGTAAAAAGGTTGGTACACACTTAAAAACTCGAAAAAAATTTAATTAAACAAAGAATTAAGGAATATAAAATTTTTTGAAAAAAAAACCGTTTCTCAAATCTCAAATAATTTCTAAAAAATATATTTAGGAAGCTCGTGTCAAAATTTAGGTTGGCCCCCGTTCTTAAAAACACCATTTTTAGAAAAACATGTTTTAAATTTTGATTAAAATACTCACACATATACACCGATATTAATTGGAACTATATTATACTATATTAAACATTTTTATATAACCCCAAGGTAGTATATAAGTCGGTACGAGCCGGATCGGACGACTATAGTAAATCAATGTTCTTAAACATATACTTAAGTTAATCATAATTTTAATGTTTTCAAGAATATTTAGTTTTTGCAATAGCTGCAAGGGTATATGAACTTCGGCTTGCCGAAGCTAGCTTCCTTTCTTGTTTTTGGATATGATTAATTTTATTATTGAACCAAATAAATCGGAAAACCATATCATATATTTGCAGTAAGAACGATCGAAAAATTGAGCTTAAAATCATCATAGCTTCGATGTTTTAAAAGAAATACGTACAATATTTAATTTTAGCGAAAAGGGTATATACACATCGGATTGCCAAAGTTTAATTTTTCTTGTTAAATTAAAGCTTAGAGATTTGTTTTGGGTGTAGGTATCAACATTTGGCTAGCTGGCACCATTGTCGTCTCAGGCTGCTTTTGCCAGTCAGACTGGTTACCATGGCCTCAAGTGCAAATGAGTTTGCTTCCTTGAAAACGAAATTCGCACCTGTTGCGATGGGGCTTCTATTGGGAGACGGGAACAAAACCGCAATAAAAACAGACCCATGAAATCAAATATTTGTGAAGCGGCTTGCGTCAAGAAATTGACAGCTGATAAACATTGCAAATTCTGTAAGCGGAAGTTTCGCCTATTCTATGTTGCCATTGACGAATATATCATATAACAATGATATTTATTATATCCGATGATATTTAAATGAAAATTATTAGCTAGCAGGATTTTTTTGTATCCATTTGAAAAGAAATGGATTATATTTCTTATTATGCCTTAAAAATCGACTAAAACATATACATATATATATATACTCGACTAAAACATATAAATATATATATACAAAACGAGCCTTGAGGGTAACTGAAATTCTCCACATATATAGCCTCGGTAAGACGAGCCTTGTGGGAATCTGAAATTCTCCACTTCCTTGACGTATTTATGTCATGAATCGCTTTGAAGTTGAAGACTCACCACGTTGTCACTCTCCTAAGCGCTCAGCTGTTGAAAAAAAAATTTTGCTTTGGCGTACGTTATCTTGTGGCATACAATTTCACTCCAGTGACTTAGCACTGTTTACGCACCGACGTCCATTGGGGGTTTTGGCTTTCCGACGGAAAACCCAGTAGAGCCAATTTGATTTAATTTGCTGACAAAATTGTGTATTAATTCGCGCTTGACGTGGAGAAAAATTCGGTACGCAATCACTAATCAGTACTCGCTAATATTGCTGATTTAGAGCAAGTTAGTTCCGCTCTTCTTGCTAGCAAGCCCACTTAACGTAAGCTGCAGTCCACTGCACACTAGGGCCAATGATCACAATTTTTGGCAAAAAAGCCCATTTCTCAAAAGTGATTATATATATTTTTTACCGCGATGTATAAGAATAACAGCTATATGAAATCCTTTTCCGATTTTTAATTCAAATTAAAAGAGTATTTCTCAAAATTTTAAATCATTACAATGTTAAAAAAAAATTTAAATTAAATTACAGAAATTACATTTTATTTAATTTTAAATATAAATTGCAATTCTAAAGCAAGAAATCAATACTATATCTGGATAAAAATTATAAAAAACAGCAAAAATATATATATGTATATATATTCCCGATTTATCCAATGGGAGCTATATGCTATAGTCGTCCGATCCGACTTACGTACTACCTGCAATAAAAATACAACGTTTTCTGTAACTATGGCTATCTTTAAGACTGAGAGACTAGTTTGCGTAGAAACAGACAGACATGACTAGATCGACTCTCCTAGTGATATTGATCAATAATATTAATTCTTTATAGGGTCGGAAATGTTTTCTCGCTACGAAACAATCGAAGTTTTTTGTCCATTACGAATCGGTCAGGACTAAGCACTGCGATCGCTTTGACGTAAAAAAAATGCTACGGATTTTGACGAATGGAATTTATACTTCAACAAGCGCTGACAACATTAAACTATGGAGATATGCTGAGTCAAATGAGGACTTGCTGTCGTCCGGGACAAACTTCTAGGTAGGATGACCGAATGTAGGCAGGAGATTTTTAGAGGAGTTGGCGGTTCTGGTTTATACGTTTAAAAGCAGCTGAATCTGAGACCGGAACGGATTATAATTAGATAAGAATAACTATATTATTATAATTAATACAAAGAACACGACAGGGTTAATGCAGGTAAAAATTTTAGGTTCATCTTGGCAAGTTAAGAGGCGGGTAGTTGCGGGTTTGTCTAAAAGGCACATTACAAGTTATACGGCTTACCAATTCGATTGAGTCAATATTGTGCATAACAAGAAAGAAAGCAAACTTCGGCAATCCGAGGTTCATATACCCTTGTCAAAAAGAATTAAAAAAAAATTACGAAATATAAAAGTTTTTTTTTAATGTTTTTATACCCTTGCAGTGAAGGAGACGTTTCCGACCCTAAAAAGTAAATAGATTCTTAACCAGCATCACAAGGAGAGTCGATCTAGCCATTTCCGTCTGTCCGTCCATGATTCTACGATTTACAAGAGTAGATAAATTAAGCAATAGTAATCTACTAGAGTAAGAAGGCAACCTCTTTGATCCCAATTCAAACCACGAAGGGCGAAAATAACCTTTTTTTAACCTTGATAATGGGGACTCCAAACGGGAGCGCAATATTCTAAATTAGGACAAGGAAAGTAAATAATAATTTAGTTGTATAAGGATCGTCAAATTCTTTTGACCAGCGCTTAATAAATCCAAGAACACACCTTTTTAACAGTATACTTTATGTGACAGTCGAATTTTTAATTTTGGGTCACGAAATTTAATTTTGGCACACACCCAGGAAGCTCATCAGGCCCCGGAGAGTATATGATATAGACGTCCGATTTTGATAAAATTTAAACCATTATTCTGAAAATTTTACCATTACTAAATGTCGAAGAACTAAACAAAAAATTAAAAAACAGCAAATTTATAATTATACGCTTGCAGAGGGTATTATAATTTCAGTCAGAAGTTTGCAACGCAGTGAAGGAGACATCTCCGACCCTATAAAGTATATATATTCTTGATCAGCATCACTAGGCGAGTCGATCTAGCCATGTCCGTCTGTCCGTCTGTCCGTCCGTCTGTCCGTCCGTCTGTCCGTCTGTCCGTCCGTTTATATGCAAACTAGTCTCTCAGTTTTAAAGCTATCTGCATGAAACTTTCCCAAAAGTTGTCTTTCTATTGCAGGTAGTATATAAGTCGGAACGAGCCGGATCGGACGACTATAGCATATAGCTCCCATAGGAACAATCGGAAAAATAAATGAAAAAAATTATAGCTTTGCTGTTTTTTAATTTTTTGTTTAGTTCTTCGACATATAGCAATGGTTAAATATTTCAAAATTATGGTTTAAATTTCATCAAAATCGGACGACTATAGCATATAGCTCCCATAGGAACAATCCGAAAAATAAATGAAAAAAAATTATAGCTTTGCTGTTTTTTAATTTTTTTGTTTAGTTCTTCGACATATAGCAATGGTTAAATATTTCAGAATTACGGTTTAAATTTCATCAAAATCGGACGACTATAGCATATAGCTCCCATAGGAACAATCGGAAAAATAATTGAAAAAAAATATAACTTTTCTGTTTTTTAATTTTTTGTTTAGTTCTTCGACATTTAGTAATGGTTAAATATTTCCAATTTACGGTTTAAGTTTCATCAAAGTCGGACGACTATATCATATAGCTCCCATAGGAACAATAAAAATATATAAAATAACTATCAAATAATTGAGCTGCAAATCATCATAGCTTCAATGTTTTTAAACTTATACGCAAGTAAATTATAATTTTAATGTTTTCAAAAATGTTTAATTCTTGCAATAGCTGCAAGGGTATATAAACTTCGGCTTGCCGAAGTTTGCTTTCTTTCTTGTTTTTTTTTCATTTATTTTTCCGATTGTTCCTATAGGAGCTATATGCTATAGTCGTCCGATCCGGCTCGTTCCGACTTATATACTACCTGCAATAGAAAGACAACTTTTGGGAAAGTTTCATGCAGATAGCTTTAAAACTGAGAGACTAGTTTGCATATAAACGGAGGGACAGACGGACTGACGGACGGACAGACGGACATGGCTAGATCGACTCGCCTAGTGATGCTGATCAAGAATATATATACTTTATAGGGTCGGAGATGTCTCCTTCACTGCGTTGCAAACTTCTGACTGAAATTATAATACCCTCTGCAAGGGTATAAAAATGAAAAATAAATTATAACTTAGCTGTTTGTAAATTTTTTCAATCCTATAAGGTATAAAAATACAAAATAGAAAAGTTACATATATACAAAAAATTTGTTAATTATTTTTATTGTTTCCATGGGAGCTATATGATATTGTTGTCCGAATTTAATGAAATTTAAACCGTGATTCTGAAATATTAACCCATTACTATATGTCGAAGAACTAAAAAAAATGTAAAAACAGCAAAGTTTGTTTTTATTTATTTTTCCGATTGTTTCTATGGGAGCTATATGCTACAGTCGTCCGATGCGCCTCGTTCCGACCTATATACTACCTGCAATAGAAAAATAACTTGGAAAAGCTTCATGCAAATAGTTTTAAAACTGAGAGACTAGTTCGCGTAGGAACGGACGTACAGACGGACGGACAAACGGACGGACATGGCTAGATTAACTCTCCTGGTGATGCTGATCACGAATATATATAATTCACTGAGTTGCAAACTTCTGGCTGAAATTGGAATACTCTCTGCAAGGGTATAAAAAGAGTTTTAATTACTTTCCTATATTTTATTGATATGACTGATATATACATAGGACGAAATGTACTGAAGGAACTAAAGCAACTTATTTGCTAAGTGTTTAATATAATTTGACTAAAGTTATATTAGGTGTAAGGTTTCGATTACAGACGCTACTTGTTTAGTAGGCCGGTATTTGATCTGGTAACACTGGCATTTTGGAGTGTCATTTCTATAGTAAGCCTATAGGTTTTTTTCAGTACCTGTCGATGAAAATTAAGCAACATTGTTTGTATGTGCTCCAAAAATGACAGCTATTGCTTCAAAAAATGTGTTTTTGCGGCGAGTTTTGCTTCATCACTACAATATGAAGAGAAAGGCTGAGTTTGATGAAGTCAAAGTCAAAGAATTAGAATTATGCCTAGACTTCTTTCGACGCGGAATCCGTGTTTTGCCAGAAAGTTGGAGAAAAGTAGTGGCTAGCGATGGACTATACTTTGAATCGTAAAAACGTTACCAATTTTAGGTTGCTGTCTCCACTTTGTTCCTCCAACTCAAATTGCTTCAAAGCGGATATTTGATAGGCAAATGCATCTTAATCTAAACTCTGAGATACCCTCTGAGCCCTCGCCCCAATCAGACCATATTTGCCTTACTAACTGAATTATTTTTGTCTCTTCCAGCTTTCTTTCTCTCACTCTTGTCGATTTGCAAATAGGAAATTGGAGTCCCGCTACGATCCTGGCAAGCATGCATCGCGTGAGACTCAGAAAGCAGATACATTGCTGGCTCCACCTATGGGCGGGTAGACCCAGGTGGGGAAATTGGAAAAAACAATCGTGCTGGCTGCGAAGTGGTGTCTCCCTCGCCGGTTTCGCTTGCGATGTCTTCTGCTGCCCTTGGCTCGGCGGGGTTACAGGGATTAGGGATGCGTCACCGTTCCCAGACTAGTGTGAACAGCCACTGTGCTCTCAAGGCGTACGCCTTTCGCAGCCGCAGCCTCCTGTCCCTTGCTCTGTCCCGGCCGGTCGCACCGGACGCCGGCTCAGTTTCTACCTGTCGGTTCAGGCGTACGCCGGAAGCCGCCAACGCAGTCCCTGTGTCAAATGCCAGGTTCTAGACGAACGCTTCCACCCTACCCTCTCTGCCGCAGGCTTAAGAATTCGAAGTATTTGCTGCTCGCACGACGCTCGTTGTTCGTCGTCCTGGGGTCCTCGTTGTCCTTGTTCTGCCTCCAGGTATCTCGACCGGCTCCGCTCCTTGTTGGCGACTCGGTAAGCTGCCGTTCTTGGACTCTAGCGTGGACCGCTGTGCTCTCAACGCATACGCCTTTCGAGACACCAGCTGAACATACGCGCGTCCTTCCGGGCTAGTCGCACCAGGACCTTGTACAGTTCCTGCAGGACGATCAGGCGTACGCCGGAGTTCGCCAATGCAGTCCTTGTAGGCAGGCAGCTAGTTCTAGACAACTTTCCTTCTGAGCCCACGGTTCTTCGTCGAAGGAGTCTATTTGTTCACTTTGTCGGACACGCCGGGTGGGTGAAGTTGTGACAAAACGCTTGGACTTAGCCGTAAGGACCTCAGCTACCTGTATCTCAATTCGGAGATCCAATTCTAAGTCCCAAACGTCTCGACGTAGCGATCTTGTTTCCTTGATGACTCCGCTTTACTTGCTCCTTCACGTTGTTTCACTGGTTCACTTGATGACTGTTACTTGTTGTCTTGGTAGCAATCGACTGATCCAGCTTCCTGCGCTCGGCCGGTTTATATAGGCCTCCATTTACCACTAGTTATCGGCGTCTCCTTACCTCCTGGTTCAAAGCCCACGGTTTTACCGTTCGACCTTTCGCCCTCTGCGCACGGCACCAATATCAGGGTCCAAAGTCCGGTGCCGTCCCGTTACTTCCTTCTGCCCACGGCCCTTCGCCGCTCTCTTCCATTGCTGTCCCTCTCGGACTCTCCTTGTCCTTGTCAGGTGCTCAGTGCACCACACTCTCTCGCCGCACTACCGTTACTACGGGCGAATTCGCCGCGTAACTGGTAACTGGTAGGCCACTGCTTGCATGCGCTTACTCTGCTTGCTTCTTAACTTGTGGGGAGTTATTCAACTCCTCACAAGTTGTCTTTCAATTAGTCGGAACGAGCCGGATCGAACGACTATAGAATATACCTCCCATTGGAACAATCGTAAAAATAAATAAAACAAACTTATAACTTTGTTGTTATTTAATTTTTTTAATTCTTCGACATATAGTAATAATTATATAGTTTATATTACGGTTTAAATTTAATCAAAATCGGACTACTATATCATATAGCTCCCATGGAAACAATCGGAAAAATAAATAAAAAAAAATTATAACTTTGCTGTTTCTTAACTTTGTAGTTCTTCGACACATAGTAATGACTAAATATTTCAGAATTACGGTTTAAATTTCATTAAAATCGGACGAAAGTATCATATAGCTCCCAATAAAATTTTTTTTAAATGTAATTTTTCTATTTTGAAAATTTTTTTAAAATTCTTTTGTCTTATTATTAATTTGACAGTTCAAAACTACGCTTTGAATTTTATTAAAATCGACAAACGATATCATATAGCTGACATAGGAACTATCGAATAATTGAGCTGCATATCATCATAGTTTCAATGTTTTTAAACAAATACGCAAGTAAATCCTAATTTTAATGTTTTTAAGATAATTTAATTTTTGCAATAGCTGCAAGGATGTATAAACTTCGGTTTGCCGAAGTTTGCTTCCTTTCTTGTTTTTATAGTTTTTAGACATTTAGTGCTGGTTTATTATTTTGGAATTAAGGTTTAATGATAATCAAAATCGGACGACTATAGCAAGGGGAATAATGGGAATACGATATTAAAAAAATAAATGAAATAAAATGTAACTTCTCTAATTTTTATACCATTGCAGAGGGTACTATAATTTCACTCAGAAGGAGACTATTCCCACCATATAAAGTATATATATTCTTCATCAGCATCACTAGGAGATCTAGCCATGTCCGTCTGTCTGTCCGTTTATACGCAAACTTCTTTTTAAGTTTTAAAGTTATCTGCATGAAACTTTCTCAAAAGTTGTTTTTCTATTGCAGGTAGTATATAGATCGGAACGAGCCGAATCGGACGACTATAGCATATAGCTCCCATAGGAACAATCGGAAAAATAAATGAAACAAAATTATAACTATGTTTTTTTTTTTAATTCTTTTTTAGTTCTTCGACATAAATTAATGGTTAAATATATCGGAATTACGGTTTTGATTTCATTAAAATCGGACGACTATAACATAAAACTGCCATGGGAACAAAAAAACAAAGAAAAGTAACTTTTTTTTTTAAATTTTTTTAAGAAATTCTTTTTGACTATTTAATAATTTGACAATTCAGAATTACGCTTTAAATTTTATTAAAATCGGAAAACGATATCATGTAGCCGCCATAGGAACACAAATAATTGAGCTGCAAAACATCATAGCTTCAATGTTTTAATAAATAAACGCCAGTCAATCTTTAATTTTTTCAAGAATATTTGATTTTTGCAATGGCTGCAAGGGTATATGAGCTTTGGCTTGCCGAAGTTTGCTTCCTTTCTTATTTTTAAATAAATTACGTGAGTTTTTTTTTAAATTTGTTTGCCTATAATAAGGTAAGTTTTCAACTTTTTCAAAAAAAAAAAACACTGAAAAAAAACGCATAGTGAAATCATTTTTATAATTGATTTAACATAATATTTTCGTATTCGAATCAATTATAAATATAAAAAGATATTCCTCGGTTTTCCATCATTATTTTTACTATTTTAATAATCTGCATTTTTGTATAGTATGATGAATGTTGTTTTACATTTGATTTAAACATTTTAGAAATTGATCCGAAACATGAAGCCATTTGTTTTGAATATGAAAAATGTTTAAATCTTTAAAAGAAAATGAAAATGTGCAAAAAAGGGATTTAGATTAAGTTTGACATCGTAAATTTTTAACATAGTTTTACTAAGGTTATTTCATATTTGATTTAAACTTTTAAATTTATTTGAAACATTAACATATTTATTATGAATACGGGAAATGTTAAAAGTTGACACATGTATACGCATAATAAACATGTATTTAGGTGCGTTCACAAAATATGCGTGTATTCTTTTTTATATGTAATTGTTAAACTGCAGCAATATTTACGAATGCTGAACAAAATTAACTTTTGAATTCGTTAGCGCAGACAAAGAGGAGAGATAATCATTTATGCCTTTACGCTTTTTTTTATATTCATTTGTACAGGAACATATCCCAGTCGGAAAGAACACGCTTCCAGGATGTGTTCTTTTACGCTTCCTTTGCATGCGAAAAACGCATTCCAGATCCCTGAAAGCTCACTTTCTTTTTTGTTCGAGACGGAACAAGAAGCAAGCCTTCTTTTAGAACCGATCTAAGAACGAATCTTAATACGTTCCATTGGGAGGTAGTTTCAGCTTCGGAAACGCTCGGCTTTCCCTTTTATTTTAATTTTTTTTTATAAACAGTTGCGTTTAAATTTGTTCTACTCCGGGTCGTTTACTCTCCCATCATTTTGGCCATATTTTTAGCCTTATAAGTTTTATTCTTATCCCTAGAGAAGGCCAGTCGAAGCTCTTTGTTGTGGTCGGTGAAGCGGAAGCCGTACCTCCTTTGTGACTATGAAAATAAAAAAAATTACAAAATTACAATGCTTGTCATTTATTACACTATGTACAGTGACAAACTTAATTATTGACAGTTGACTTGTCTGACTTTAACACAGCTTTTCTCCACTAAAAACTAAGATATTTAATCAAAACAAATTTTATTCATATAAGTCGATAAATTTACAACAAAACCAACTATACTTCATTCTTATATAACATTTATAGTAATTATAAAAACTAAAATTATGAAAAAACACCTGATATTCTTTGAACAATATTATTGGCGCACTTAACAAAAAATGATAAAAATAAACATAAAGAATCGTTTTAAAATAAAAATTAGTATTTTGTGGCTAATCCCATATTCTTAATGACTGCCTCCAAGTGCCTGGGCATCGAAGAAACTACGTTTTGGGTAGTTTCTGAACCAATATTGTGCCACTCCTCCACCAGTGCCACCTTCAACTGGGCCTTTTTTGATATAACTCGTTTTTTAACACGTCGATCCAATTCTTCCCACAAATGTTCGATAGGGTTTAGATCTGGAGTTTGGGGCGGATGCGGAAAAGTATGTTTTACATGATATGCGACACATACGGACAGCATAAGCCGTACGCTTTGGGTCATTGTCGTGTTGAAGATTCCTTCTATAAATACAAGTTCGCCGACACCAGCGGCGGACATGCAGCTTCACACAATGATGCCTCCACCACCATTTTTCACAGACATAGCAAGGTTTTCTTTACGGAGTTCCGTATTGGGCTTTCTCCAAACAGTTTGGCGGCCATCAGACTGAAAAATGTTGAATTTACTTTCATCGGAAAAGATGACATTGTTCCAAAAGTCTGTTGGCCTACTCAAATGTTCTTTTGCAAAGGCTAAACGCTTCTGCTGGTTGACTTTGGAAATACATAAGTGCTTTTCTTCTAGCAACGCGGTTTTTGTAGCTAGCTTCGTGCAGTGTCCTCCGAACCGTAATAGGGTATATCTCTTTTCCAAATTCATTTTTAACTTCAGCTGCAATCATTGTTGATGATATTTTTGGGTTCACCTTCACCTTCCTGATGATCCTGGCCCGTTCCCGGTCAGTCAAAGCTTTGGATCGACCAGTGTGCTTAACACTCTCCAACGATGAGTCTCCTTTAAAACGCTGGACAATGCTTCGAATGGTAAAACGGCTTCTATCCATCATTTCCCCAATCTCAGCATATGATTTACCTTGATTATGCAAATATTAAATAATTTTCCGTTGAGATTCAGTGGTTTCCTTTTGTTTGCCGCTCATTTTGATAAAATTTGATCAATTTTGTTTAAGAATAAGGCACTGCATGGTTTTTAGCTTGTAAATGTATAGCCACGCAATTCCGATAATTAAGTTAACGGGGCTTTTGAAGAACAATGTAGCCATATCGATGGAATTTCGACAAAATAGTTCACTATTACCTAAGTGTGCCAATAATTTTGTTAAAAAAAATCAGGTCTTTTTTTAATTAATTGTAATTTTTATAATTACCAGAAATGTGATATGAATGAAGTAAATTTGGTTTTGTTGTCAATTTATCGATATACATGAATAAAATTTGTTTTAAATTTATATCTTAGTTTTTAGAGGAGAAAAGCTATGTTAAAGTCAGACATGCCAACTGTGCCAATAATTAAGTTCGTCACTGTATAAATAAATGACATTTTTGTTTTTACTCAAAAAGTGTAAAGCACTTAGATATTAAAAAATTGGGCAAAAGAAGGAATTATGTATTTTTATTACAATATGATTGTAAGTTTGTAAAACCCTTACCGAATAATGTCACATTTAAATGAATGTAGGACGCAAAACCTTCCTTGTCCCTAGTACCGCCGTAGCTTAGCTTCTTTATTAAATTGGGACATAATACCTTATTAAAATTTCTTGTCAAATTGTCCTCCAAAAGAGTTTTGAATATTGCAATCTGAACAAGAAAGAAAGCAAACTTCGGCAAGCCGAAGTTCATATACCCTTGCAGCTATTGCAAGAATTAAATACTTTTGATAACATTAAAATTATGATTTACTTGCGTATATGTTGAAAAACATTGAAGCTATGAATTTTTGCAGCTCAATTATTAAATAGTTATTTTATATATTTTTATTATTTCTTTGTGAGCTATGTGATATAGTCGTCCGATTTTGATGAAATTTAAACCGTAATTACCTAATACTATGTGTCGAAGAACTTAAAAAAAAATTGAAAAACAGAAAAGTTATAATTTTTTTTTATTTATTTTTCCGATTGTTCCTATGGAAGCTATAGTCGTCCGATCCGGCTCGTTCCGACTTATATATGTTACTACCTGCAATAGAAAGACAACTTTTGGGAAAGTTTCATGCAGATAGCTTTAAAACTGAGAGACAAGTTTGCGTAGAAACGGACGGACAAAACGGACAGACGGACGGACAGACGGAATGGCTAGATCGACTCTGTGATGCTGATCAAGCATATATATACTTTATAGGGTCGGAAATTATAATACCCTCTGCAAGGGTATAAAAATAAAGATGTAGATGTATGTCCACCAAAGGCCGATCGAAAGGATAGAGAGAAAAAAGTGAGTACACAAAAAAGCGAAACGATTTCACAAAACAAAAAAATTTAAATTTAAGAAACATATAAATTACCTTCTGTTTTGAAATATTTTTTCTGCAATTAAACGAAAATAATATTTATAAGGCATTAATTAAATTAACACAATTTATGGATATGTATTTATTATAAAATAAAACTCAAGTCTTACTGCAGTGTACGCTCAAAAAAAATAATTCTTTTTATTTGTTTGATTAACAGCCACACATGGTTTTAGGAACAATTTGCTTACATTTGTTTTGACAGTACACTGTTTTTAAGACTTTTAAAAAGTGTTTATAAATTAAATACTTTTTTGGCACAGGTAGACTTTACATGTTTTTAAATAAGTCCAGTTTCTGTTCATGTTTTTTCGTTCACATTATTAGTATTTGTTACGACCGAACACTGCATATAAGATTGTTAATAAGTCCTTTTAATTGAAGTTTGTTTATATCAACACTATACTTACTTGAAAATTAAAACCGCAAAGAATATACATATTAATTTCACAAATCACAGAGGCACCAGCTATTTCAATTGAAAATCAAAATGCAAGTGGCGAGAAATGCAAAAGAAACGAAAAAGCCGCGCGCTTTCTTGCATTTTCCCTTTTGTTCTTGTCGTTTGCTTTTAAGAGTACCGTTTTGTTTGGTTACTTCTTGTGATTACAGTGACGGAGGAAAGTAAAGCGCACGCAAATGGAAAATAATAATTCTACACAAAATCAAGCTTTGTAAAAAAACCTTGTAATCGTGTATATATTATTACCTAAAATTAAAATATATAAAAAACTATTCAAATTGATAATTTTGTAATATAATATAAAATATATTAAATATTATTATTTATAATATTAAATATTAATATTTTTTACAGAATTAATTTAAGGAAAAGATTAAAAAGTCATTTACCACCAGCATAATAATGCGTTCAGATATTGTTTTTAAAGAAAAAAAGTGAATATATTTACGCCGCTACTGTTCATTATGAAAAATAGATTAAATTGGTTTCCCATTTTTTTGTACATTCCGAAACAAGACTTATTTTTGGATTCTTTCGTAAACGAGGTTTTCGGTGAAAAACACGATCTCAAAAATATCGGACGATCGGCAGCGTTCGGATTTCAGCTTTTTGTTTACATTGCAAAAGAAGGTTTTTTCATGCATTATAGTCGAAGGGACGATTTCACAAAAACTCTTGAGAATGCATAAACAAAGCTTCTTTATAGCTTCTTACATTCTTTTTCGCTTGCAAAGCATGTGAATAATCTTACACGCCGCGCTGTTGCGAAGAATATCACTTTAAGCAACGTTGAGCAACGCGGGCATAAATTAAAATAAAAGAAGTGTTTTTCTGTGAAAGTGGATTAGGGTTGTGATGAAAAGGTGAATAACTCTTTATTATAATGTTAATTAATTATTATTTTATTGATAATATTGTAAAACTAACACATGTGTGTTTTTGCATTTTTATACCCTTGCAGAGGGTATTATAATTTCAGTCAGAAGTTTGCAACGCAATGAAGGAGACATCTCCGACCCTATAAAGTATATATATTCTTGATCAGGATCACTAGCAGAGTAATCTAGCCATGACCGTCTGTCCGTCCGTCTGTCCGTCCGTTTCTACGCAAACTAGTCTCTCAGTTTTAAAGCTATCTGCATGAATCTTTCCCAAAAGTTGTCTTTCTATTGCTGGTAGTATATAAGTCGGAACGAGCCGGATCGGACGACTATAGCATATAGCTCCCATAGGAACAATCGAAAAAAAAATACAAAAAAAATTATAACTTTGCTGTTTTTAAATGTTTTTTATTAGTTCTTCGACATATAGTAAAGGTTAAATATTTCAGAACTACGGTTTAAATTTCATCAAAATCAAAACTTAATTACAAATATATGCATTTAAAATAACGGCTGCAAAGCGTTCATCAACATCCCGGGCAGGCCCTGAAACACGGTTTCAGAATTAGGCAATACTGCTAGCTTGGTGACAGGTCTAGTCATCTCTCCGGTGGATGTCTAAAGTTTCACGGCGCGTACAAACCCATCTGGTCCAGGATGAGCTTCTAACACATGGGCTAGTTGCCAAGCTGCTGGTGGAAGATTTGAGTCATTTACAAGCACGACGTTGTCCACTGAAATGTTGCGTTCCTTGCTGTTCCACTTGTGACGTTGCTGTAGCAATGTTAAGAATTCCAGGTGCCAGCGTTTCCAAAATCCTTGATACATGGATTGCAAATGTTGCCAATAGTCCATGCGATTGATTGGCGAATGAACAGTTGTAAATGGGCGTCCAATAAGAAAGTGGGCTGGCGACAAGTATGTGAGGTCAGTGTTAGGTGTATAGCATAACGGTCTTGAGTTCACAACCGCGCTTATCTGGGCGATTAGAGTTTGCATTTGCACAAAAGAACGTACCGCTGACTCCCATTTTCCGACGCAGTGTGGCGAGTGTGGAGGTATGAAATTCCATTTTATGCCATCGGTGGCCAAAGTTTGCGCTACTGTATTACGATGCTCCTGTGAAGATAAAAGATGCTGCATTTCATCTAAAGCCCGCTTGGCACAAACAAAATTCGTCCCGTTGCGCTAAAGATTTGAGAACATTTCCCACGCAGGGACATGAAACGACGAAGACATGCTATGAAGGTGTCTGTGCTGAGGTCGGTGGCCAGTTCCAAGTGAATGGCTGATGTTACGAGGCAGACAAACAGACATATGTAGCCCTTAGTTTTCGGTGGATTTCGCCCTCTTCTTTCCTTGAGAATAAATGGTCCAGCGTAATCGCAGCCTTGGTGCTGGAAGGGAAGTGCTTCTGTAATGCGAATCCCCGGTAGATCGGCCATGAATTGTTGTGATGTTTGATTTCGTTGGCGAAAACATTTGATGCAATTGTGCACCAGATTCCTTATGAAGTTGCGTGCGCCAAAGACCCAATATTTTTGGCGGATAATGAAAAATTGGGTGTTTGACATCAGCTGGTAATTGTGAATTATCCTGTCGTCCACCGACTTGAAGAAGGCCATCCTTGCTAATGATCGGTGAAAGCTTGATGAGCTGGGAGCGACTCTGAAGTGGCTTGTTCTCCATCAGTAGATTTTAGATCGTCCACAGTCGGCGATTCCAGTTCACGGCTGCCCTCAATCCACTTGAGTCGAGTTTCAGCGCCAATCTTGGCCAGAATGAAATGAATTACCCAGCAGTCCCTGTCTGTTTGCCCTGCTGAATCTAAGCCGCGTACAATCTCTGTAGATCCGTCTGTTACTTTTCGCAGTATTGATACATCTGCTCTGGATGTCGAAGGTAAGTTTACAAAAGTATCCAGCAAAGTGTTTACAATGTGACGTGGTCTGTTATAGCGCTCAATCAAGCAATTCCAAGCAGACTCGTAAGCTGCATCCGTAATTGGCATATGACGTATCAAGTCAGCTGCTTCTCACGTAATGTATGTCTTTAAGTAGTAAAACTTTTGTATCTCTGTCAAATGCTGCCTGCTGTAAATCGTGCTCTCGAAGGTGTTCTTGAATGCTGGCCACTCCTTGTAGTCACCAGTAAATGACTTTATGTGTATTTTTGGCAACTCGTTCTGCATTACGTTTACTGTCGAGTTTGCCCGCAAAAACGTAGTTTGTTGCTCAGCCAAACGTTCATTAAGCTCCTGTTGTTGTTGTAGAAAACGAACCAGATTTTCGTTTCCCAACCCTGATGCAATAGATGAGGCTTCATCCAGGTTGCCAGACTGTCTTCCGTTGTTGCTTTCCCCCTCGCTCTCCCTTGCTTATTGGCAAGCCCGTTTTAGCGAGTGAAATAAGGTGTTTGCTTGCAAGTACTTATCTTCGTAATACCAAAACTTAAGTGGAATACAAATATATGAATTTAAAATAACGGCTGCAAAGCGTTTATTAGCACCCCTACAAAACAATCGATGTTTAGGTGACAGCGCCACAGTCGAGCAGAGCGGTCGTGTTTTTAAATCGCTCCGACAAAATCAGCAAAAAGGACAGTCAAAATAAAAAAATAATCTCAAGTAATTAGTTACGCGAAAAGTTGCAAAAAAAAAAAAGCATTCATAAGCACTTGGTTGTGCCTAATATATAAATATATTAAAATTTACCACGATGTCAACGTGTAAAAATAAATTGGATGTGGCAACATACCATAAAATTGAAGCGGCACCTGTGCGCCCCGTAATTTCCGACAAAACGATCGAAAAGTGCAACAAATTGGGTTCGCCAAACCCAGAAGTCTGAGAAGCCGAACGTAAACATAATTCAATTGTTTAAAATTGAACTAAGTCCCTAAACGAAGCAAATCAAGAAAAACTCAGTTCAATACCTTCTACATCGTAGAATATCTGTAAGGAATCACAAAAGCGGAAAACCCCTGTTCAATGCACAACTGTCAAGAAATCGGTCAGACGAAAACATTTTGCACCCTGCGCTCAGTGTGCGTTGCTTTTGGAGACCTACATGCCACAGCATCCTGAAAAGCCAATAAGGACGACGCAACAGTGAGAAAATCCGGTAATTGCGGTAGTACACATACTGCCAACTATAGAGGATGCCTGAAGTATTCTTTAGTATTCTTTAGCAAAACACCTTTTTTAACGTTTTTAAGCCCAATGAATCTTTAGGCACGTTCACAATACCTGCACTAAGCCAAGGCGAACATACCACAGATGACTCATTCCAGAATACGAAGATCTCCAAGATCATCAAGTAGCATCCAAAGCCATATAAATCTCCTGGGCTTGACAAAATCACACCCAAAATGGTAATACAACTTCCAAATTGCGCAATAGATTAAATCAGAAAATTTGTAATAACGAAATTGGTTCACATTCCACAGCAGTGGAAAAAATCTATTATTATTATAATTCCGAAGCCAGGAAAAGATAAAACTCTTCCTTGGTCATACAAACCGATAAGTTTCCTCTCATGCCTATTCCAAGAGCTTGGGAAAAACTAATTATTCAACGCACTATGCCACATTTGACAGAACGCAGCATCAATATGGACTTAGAGAAAAGCATGGTACCATTGAGCAAGTCAATAGAATCTCCTGTTCTGTTATTCTCCTAGACATCTCTCAGACTTTCGACAGAGATTAAGATTAAGCTCCTATTTCCGCAAAACATTCACAAGGTGCTTGAAATTACCTTTTAAGCCGAGTCTTAAGACACAAAAGTTGCTTAACTTATGAGGTTGACATCGCGGCAGCCGTAACACAAGGAAGCGTCCTCGGACCCAGTATTAAGTCGCTCGCTATGTCCACTTAAGTCATCATCATTACTAGCTTTTCATTTACCATAGTTGGAAAAATGGTTATCTGATTGGCGCATAAAACACCTTCACCCTACAAAAACAAGAAAGAAAGCAAACTTCGGCAAGCCGAAGTTCATATACCCTTGCAGCTATTGCATGAATTAAATACTTTTGAAAATATTTAAATTATGATTTACTTGAGTATATGCTGAAAAACATTGAAACTATGATGATTTGCAGCTCAATTATTAGATAGTTATTTTATATATTTTTATTATTTCTATGGGAGCTATATGCTATAGACGTCCGATTTTGATAAAATTTAAACCATAATTCTGAAATAATTAAACATTGCTATATGTCGAAGAACTAAACAAAAAATTAAAAAACAGAAAAGTTATAATATTTTTTCATTTATTTTTCCGATTCTTCCTATGGGAGCTATATGCTATAGCCGTCCGATTTTGATGAAATTTAAAACATAATTCTGAAATATTTAACCATTACTATATGTCGAAGAACTAAACAAAAAATTAAAAAACAGCAAAGTTATAATTTTTTTTCATTTATTTTTCCGACTGTTCCTATGGGAGCTATATGCTATAGTCGTCCGATCCGGCTCGTTCCGACTTATATACTACCTGCAATAGAAAGACAACTTTTGGGAAAGTTTCATGCAGATAGCTTTAAAACTGAGAGACTAGTTTGCATATAAACGGACGGACAGACGGACAGACGGACGGACAGACGGACATGGCTAGATCGACTCTACTAGTGATGCTGATCAAGAATATATACACTTTATAGGGTCGGAAACGTCTCCTTCACTGCGTTGCAAACTTCTGACTGAAATTATAATACCCTCTGCAAGGGTATAAAAATAGTCCACAATTTAGAACTTAATAACGTATTGATACCATCTACATATAAAGTCACATATAATATATCGGAGGCCTAGATAGGCGTCTAACTTGGAGGAAGCACATAGAAGCGAAGCTGGTACAAATAAATCATAAGTTCCGACACTCCACTCTCCACTAAGGTTAGAATAAAAAGTTATGCTCAACAACACTGCTATAAAGCCTGTCTGGAAATATGGCTGTGAGCTAAGGAGCAATGCCAGTAACAGCAATATAGAGATGATTCGAAGAGCACATTCAAAAGTGTTGAGAACTATAACCGCAGCGCCCTGGTACTTCCGCAACACAGATATCCACAGAAGCCTAAACATCCCGTTAGCAAAAGAATAAATTGCCCAACTACAAGCCAAATACATATCCATATCTTTGCGAAACTAGAAAACAAACGCGACTAAGAAGAAATGGCTTACAAGCCCCCTAGCTAACGAGGCCACTTATCAACCAAATGGCCCTATTAATGGGCATCAACTAAATTTATGGATTTAAGATTTCTTAACTTTTTGTTAGTCCCCTAAGCATAGACAATACCGGCAAGCAGCGGCCGAGGAATTGCAGAGGCGCGGGAAAGCGGCGGCAGAGGAATTCAAAACACCAAAACTTCTAAGATATAAGCTCGAAACACACACATAGAGCCCAACACCTAGAATCTATGTTAACATGCCGCAGACTGAAGGTACACAATATGTGTGCGTTAGAGTGAGCGTTTCTCTGTTTTGAAATAAATTTGCGCTGCGTAGGAAATACTTAAATTTGCCAAGTCCCAAATCTCTAACTTTTATAGTTTCTGTGATCTCGACGTTCATACAAACGGGCAGACAGATCTCCATGGCTAGAAAGATTTGGCTGTTGATCCTGATCAAGAATATATATACTATCAAAAACGCGTACTGCTACCTGTTACATACTTTTCAACGAATACAATATACAATTTTACTTTTCGAGTAACGGGCATAAAAAGTACTCCATCTACTGACATGACTCCGGTCGCAAGGATGGCTGAAATCGAAAAATTGTTAAAGGCTATGAAAGCTACAATGACCTAGGATCTTTACAAAATATCGAGTATTAACAAAACGGCTTCGGTTTGAACAAAAATGTTGTTTTTTGGTATTCAAAAATTACCTTTTAACTTCCGCCAAATGCACAATTTATAACCAACAGATAGGACTTATACAAAATAATTCAGTCGTCATTTTAAACCTATCGCTCAATTTGTATTCAGCTATGATATCAGCAGTTTTCAAAAATGTCGTTTTGATAAAAACGAGTTGAAAGTTTCACGTGCAGCCTGGGACCGGTCGCTCTTAAGAAAGGTGCCATTCAAAAACTATTCGGGATAAAACCTTGCCGCTTTCACAGGATATTGAGAACTTTTGATTTAAACTGGTAAACTGGTATAGCCCCTAAACATATTGGCATACAAATTTTTATTCGGCTTGCCGAAGACGGCTTCCATTCTTGTTTTTTTTGTCTAATCGAAACAAGGTTTGGTCGACTTGGTGCCAAACAAGTTTGATTTTCTCTTTCCTATACTTATCAGTTTAGCATTCATGAAGTGTGAACAAACGAGCTTACGCACTTTTTGACCCCGTTCCGGCTTGATTTTGTACTGTATAGACCTGATTTTTTTCTGGGCGTATCGTTATGTTTCTCTAACGCTTTCTGGCGCTTCCGTGCTCATTTGACTCGGTGCACCGACCAAAGGGTCACTAAAAAAAGTACTTAGAAGTCGAAAGATAGCTGGGTGCTTTGGCGTTCGCTTGCCCCAGGGTCACTGAAGTACAGTTGATCACAGCCTTTTTGATGCAGAGCCCGTTAAAAAATGTATTAATATTAACAATGTTAATGGCAAAGAAAAAAACAAATAAATCTATCTTATTAAATTATTTCATACATATATTTTGATTTGTTTTATAATGTATTAGCAGAAAATACCAGATATTTTTTGGTCTTCTTTGAAAACGCTTTTGAGTAGCCATGGAGCCGTATTTTTTAACACTGTTTTTTACATTAGCTATAGAGTAAGAGTAATAGCCTAATTCCATTGCTGCATTAGTGGAGTTTTAAATGTGCCTGATTCCATTGGCGCATTAGGAATTAGCTAATGCTACTCCGACATGTGAGTGGCACGAGCAGCTGATCTGGGGCTTGTTTAATTTTGAATTTTGACAAATCCAAGAGAAATGAATTAAAATTAATGAACATGAGCCAATTTACTAAACTCTTTAATGCTCAGCAGGACATCCTTAATGCGACTGAGGCATTTGCCAACTTGAACAACATGGAAGAGACGTTGTTATGACGGTTTTGCAATGAAGACCATCACAGTTTCTAAAAAGGGCAAGTTATGTGAAAGGTCTTTTATGCCAGAGATCCAGCAATAATGCATTGTGGTACTACGAGCAGAATTCGCAGCGTTTCAGTCGTTATTATACAAAATAAATTTTATATTCAAAAAATACCAAAAATTGCGCCAATTATGCATAGTGGTGGCACGAACAAAATATCGGTTTTTAATCGTATTTAATAATCGCATTTATTTTAAATGCGGCATTTAGCCTTATGGGATTCCCTGTGTAATAAAAAGGGTATTAGGCTAAATTTGTTTTAATGCGGAAATGAAATCAGGCTATTACTATACAACACGCACTAATACGGGTATGACATTACATTGTTAGCCTCATTCATTGACGAATTCATTGAAGCTCAGAGACAGAGACAACTATATGGATACGGCTTGAGATTTCTTTGGTAATAAGTTCACGGTCACACTGCCTTTTGTACGTTAAATTCAAACTTTATTGTTTTGTTTATTACATTGTGTTTATTGTTGTAATTTAGCTTGAGTATAATAGTTTTATTACAGAGACAATTGATACAGATTAAGCTTTACACATTCGTTGGCGATAGCGGTGGACAGAAGAAGGAAGAACAGTACGATCGTTAGAGAAGTTACATTAGACTTTACTATCGATAGTTCGGTATGCGATACCGTGCCAATTGTATTTCCAATACTTCCCCTCAATTGGTAAGGCGTTGATCGACTAGACGCATACCCAAGGCTGTCTTGCAGGTATTGTGTTTTGAAGCGCTGAGTCCCTTTGTTAATATGTCTGCTGGCATCTCGGTCGTTGGAATGTAGTTTACTGAAATAGTTCCTTCTTCAACCAGCTCTCGGATGAAATGGTGACGGATGTCAACATGCTTGGTGCGTTTGTGGAACACGGGGTTGCGTGTAAGTTGGCCAGCTCCTTGATTGTCGTTGTAGATAATGGTCGTCTTCAGTTGGCCCAAAATTTCTTGTAGAAAGCTTCTGAGATGAACAGCTTCCTTTGAGGAGTCGGACAGAGCCATATACTCTGCTTCTGTGCTCGACAATGCAACCGTCCGTTGCTTCCGGCATTCCCAGGATATTGCTGCACCTGCAAACTTAAAAGCAAAACCTGAAAAAGATCTGCGATCGTCAATGTTGGCGGCCCAGTCAGCATCGGCGTAGCCTACAAGGTCTTTGCCACTTCTTTTAGGTTACGTAATACCCGTTTCGCAGCAATCCAATGTTGTTTTCCAAAGTTTGTATTGTATTGACTCAAGGCACTCACTGCAAATGCAATATCAGGACGTGTTGATACTGCCAACCACATTAGGGCTCCTATTAAACTCTGATACGGCACGCTGGAAACTTCTTTCTCGTTTTCGGTTTTTGGACACATTTCAGTTGACAATTTTTCATTCGTGTTGATGTGTATTTACGGGCTTACAATTCTCCATATTGAACCGTTTGAGAATATCTGCAACATATTTTGGCTGACCCATGGTAAACTCTGTTTTGTCTTTGTTTTGTTTAAACTCGATGCCCAAGCAATACGCTAGTTTACCCAAATCTTTCATCTGGAACTTGCTGGAAAATTCGCGCTTCAACTTTAAAAGCATTTGGGTGTTATTGGTCGCAATTATGAGGTCATCTTAGTAAAGCGATACGATCAGGATTCCGTTTTGTTCGTTCTTCAGGTACACGCATTTGTCGGCGGCGAGTGGCTTAAGGTTCAGTTCTTTGAGCTTACTATCTAGCTTTTGTACCACTGACGTCCACTTTGCTTTAGGCCATATAGAGCCTTTTTTAGCTTGCACACCTTTTTAGGTCCATACATTTCTTTCTCTTTAGCAGTCAAGATTTCTTGGAACTCAGGTGGAACGCTGATGTAAAGTTCTTCCTCAATTTCTCCATTCAAATAGGCGCTGTTGAAGTCAAATTGATGAAGATCCAGTCCGAGTTCTGCAGCTAGAGCTATTACAATTCGAATCGAGCTCATTCTGGACACTGGGGAGTAGGTCTCATCGTAGTCAATGCCTTCGCGTTGGGTGAATCCTTCAGCAACCAGGCGAGCTTTACGGCAATTTACCCTTCCGTTAGGTAAATATTTTGTTTCGAAACACCCATTTCGTTTCGATAACCCTTTGGTTTTCCTGGCGATCAACAACTTCCCAGGTATTGTTCATTTTTAATGACTTGTACTCGTTTATAAATGCCTCCTTCCATTCGATGGCGTTTGTACCTTTGAGTGCTGCGCTTGCAGTTAGTTCCTTTGGGTTCGTTGCAAGTGAGGTAGCTTCATAGAAAACATCTTCCTGGTCGGACTCAACCTGCTGATTAGGTGTGTCGATCTGGTCTGCAAGTATTTGATTGTAAATTAATCTGGGTCTTCCTGGTTTACCTGTTAACTGCTTCCTTGGCCTTCCACGACCACATTTTACTGGCTGTCTATCGTCTGGCTCATTTTCCTCTGACTCAGGATCTTCTGGTTGGATGCTTTCGTTGTCATCTTGGTCATTTTCTGGTTGATTTTCTGCTACCGGCTCAATGTTGACATCGATCTGAGGTTCAATGAACTCTTCGAACTTATACTCGTGCCCAAACAGATTTGTGAAAACGACGTCTCGGCTTTTGATTAACATTTGATTTTTCACATCGTACAGCCTATAAGCTTTGGCATCGGTGCAGTATCCAACGAATACGCATTTTTTGGATTTTGGGCTGAACTTGCTTTTCGGTCGTTTGTCCAGTGTATATGCAATTTGACCAAATTTTTGCATATGCCTTACAATTGGGACGCGATTGTTCCACAGCTTAAAAGGCGTTTCTCCACATAGGCTCCTTGAAGGACATCTGTTTCTTATGTAATTTGCCGTGTTTACTGCTTCAGCCCAGTAGCTCGGAGGAAGTGCGGCCTGCAACATCAGGCAGCGAGCCATTTCAACAAGGGTCCTGTTCTTACGTTCGGCTGTACCATTTTGTTGTGGAGTATATTCTACGGAATACTCGTGCTTTATTCCCTGGGCTGCAAGATAACTTTTGAACTCATTATTAGTGTATTCTGTACCGTTATCTGACCTGATAGTTTTTATCTTCTTTCCAGTTCGCCGTTCGACATAGTTTTGGAATTCCTTAAATTTCTGGAACACCTCAGACTTTCTTTTGATCGTGTAGAGCTCGCACCATTTTGAGAAATCATCGATGAATGTCAAAAAGTAGCGGATGCCGCCGTGGCTATTGGTACGCATGGGACCGCATACGTCGCTGTGGATTAGTTCTAGTACGTCTCCTGCTCTTGAATCTGATACTGGGAACGGCTTTTGGGACTGCTTCCCCTTGATACATACTTCGCAAATTGGAAGAGTCTCCTTGAGGTCGACTTTGGCTCCTTGTACTTTACCTTTTCTTATTAGTTCTTTTAGGTCCGGCTCATTAAGATGGCCGAAACGTTCATGCCATTCTTGGATGCTGTTTTGCTTACCTGCAGTGATCTGGCTGCATTCGAGTTTTTCTTCTAACTGGTATAAGTCCAATTTGCGAGGAACGGTGAACACTATTTCTCCTCCTGTAGTTCTAATTATTTCAGCTTTCTCCTTCTTGAAAATAATATTGAAGCCGTGATCACATATTTTCGAGACCGACAAGAGATTGGTCCTTAAGTCCGGCACATAGAGCGTGTTCTTCAGGCTGGCGGTGAACTTTTTGTTTGGCGAGAACTGCACGGATCCATATCCTATTATGTCTGTAGCCTCATCATTTGCCAGTTTGAGTTCCGGGCCTTCTGCAGGCTCAAGATTTACGAACATATTTTGTTGTGAGCACATGTGTGACGTTGCTCCAGAGTCTAGACACCAGCTACTGCAATCACTGCTTGTATGATGAGCTGCGTTGACGTACATGCTATCATTCTGGTTCTTTATTGGCTTCGACCTGCACTCAGCTGCACGGTGACCGACTTTTCCGCAGTTGTAACATCTAAACTTAAACTTTTTATTAGTGCCTGATTCTTGCGGATTGCTGTTATTATACTTCTTGTGTGCCAATAATGCTCCGGGCGTCGACTCGCTTTGATTTCTGTTTCTCGCCTCGTATTCGTCTAATAACTTTATTTTAAGTGCCTCCGTTGAGATTAAGTTTTCCTGCGTTTCAATCGCGATTCGAAACTGTTCATATTCCTCAGGGATACTGTACAGTAGCAAAATTGTTAACAGATCGTCAATATTCATGAGATCAACTTCGTTTATTTTGTCTACTAAATCGGAAAACATATCTATGTGGCTTCTCATGTCTCCGCCTGCATTCATTTTTAATAGGATCAGTGATTTCAACAGTGCGGCTTTACGGGCTGGTCCCGTTGACTGGTAAGTGCTATGCAGCTTCTTCCATACATCGTTTGAAGTTTCACAGTTTCTTGTATGCCTTAGTACCGATGTTGACATGGCCAAAATGAGATCGGACTTAGCCTTTGCATCTTCGTTTATCCACTGCGTGAAATTTGTTTCGGGTTTTAAAAGAGTCCCGTTCACATATTTCCACGAGTCGTTCTTGACTAACAGGGCCTGCATTTGTATTTTCCATGTGTCGAAATTATCCTTGCCCAAGGGCTCTATGCGTATACTAGCAATACTCATTTTTCTTTATAATTTCCGTTTAGTTTTGCTACACAAGCAACTGGTTCACGAAGCAACACAAGCAACTGGTTCACGGAGCTACACAAGCAACTGGTACACGAAGCTACACAAGCAACGAATACTCTTCCTTTTAGTTTTGCTACACAAGCAACGAATACTCTTCCTTTTTGGTTTTTGCTACACAAGCAACTAGTTCACGAAGCTACACAAGCAACGAACACTTTTCTTCTCTCTATCACCAATTTGACGCCTTCAGTCTCAATCCCAGAAGTCTCAAATTTTTGCACATGTGTATGTGTGCCTATGTGCGCGTTGGCAATTTCACCACAAATTAAAATTTGCCATTTAATCTCACTCGTTGTTCAATATCTTCTGCTAACTATTTTCTGGCGCAGTGGAAGGGTGCTGCGGCCCATAACCTGTTGTAATTTAGCTTGAGTATAATAGTTTTATTACAGAGATAATTGATACAGATTAAGCTTTACACATTCGTTGGCGATAGCGGTGGACAGAAGAAGGAAGAACAGTACGATCGTTAGAGAAGTTACATTAGACTTTACTATCGATAGTTCGGTATGCGATACCGTGCCAATTGTATTTCCAATATTTATCCCGCTAATTTGAACGTTTAAAGGTTTTTCGTTGTTACCTTTAAATGGAAAAAAAATATTTTGTATACATTTAAGCCTCGCTTTTTCATTCCGTTTAGTCGTCAACTCCAATCAATGAACAAAATTGTATATTTTAGATACAATTTTGCTTATTGATGTATCGGCCCCGGTGGTATTTCATCGAATGGCATTTTTATACGAAAACCATATTTTTTACTAACGGGTATCGCTTTTGACTTTTCCACATTCGTTGCTCATTGGAATCGTTGTCTTGTTCGCACTTACGTAAAATCGTATAGCTAAAAAAATAAACGAGCAATAAGTGAGGTGAACAATGTAGGGTCATAAGCCCATAAAGAAAAGTGCATCAGCCTAAATGCGTTTTAATGCGCTGGTTGGCTATTTGGACCCATTAATGAATTTTTAGTAAATATAATATAACAAATATGCCAATTTTAAAAAAAATATTAGCCATAATCTTTATTTTTTGAACATTTTTTGTAAAATGTAATCTTTTCATCACTCTTCTTCATTTGGCTTGGCAAGCTTTTCAGCAATATTCATTTGCTTCACGAGAGTGAAAACGGAGAAGGAAAACTTGGTGACCTGCAATAAGTCCATTTTAAATTATACCGTTGTTTGCAGTGCCGTGAAGGTTTATAACTTCTTACACTGATGTTGGTTCCCACAGATATAGGAAACACGTTCATGGCCATTAACGTAATTGGCTGCTGTAGTTTTTGCAGGAAGTACATGAGTGTCATTTGGTAGCGCTTCTTCCCTCCGATCCAGTTGGACTGAAACAGGGCATCGGCCAATTTGTAGCAGTCCTCCGTGAGATAGTTGCACAGTATACAGAAGGGCGTCGTCTCAAGAAGCACGGCGGCCATAAAGGACAGCGCCGCGATAGCCGATCCCAAGTTAGCAAACAGAACAATGTTAATCAGAGTGAAGCCCAGGACCAAACCCACTACCAGGAACTGCACAAATATCGTACCAGAGATCACTGGGCGCAGGCAGTCGACAAATCTGAAATAATAATGAATAATAGCATCTGTTTTTTAATATTAAAAGACAAAAATTAAAAGGGTTAAAATATTTGGCAGCTATTACACATACACCAGTTCATACGCAAGAAATAAAAACATAACAATAGCAGTTTAATAATGTCCCTTCAAAATTTACAGATCAATTTTTTTTTTACCAAAAAGATTGTTTTTCATATCAATAGCTTACTAATATGAACACACGACACATTGGTATGGTTTTTATGTCAAATGTTAGTTCGAAAAAATAGTGTCGCTGCAAATTTGAAATTTCTGTGTATTTATGGTAGATTTTTTGGTATATTAGTCTTACCTGATTCCATTGGCGCATTACCATTTAGCTGATGCTACTCCGACATATGAGTGGCACGAACAGCTGATCTGGGTTTGTTTACTTTTGAATTTTCGCAAATTCAAAAGAAATTAATTAAAATTAATGAACATGATTGAGTTTACTAAACTTTATATTGCTCAGCAGGACATACATAATGCGGCCGAGGCATTTGCCAACTTGGACGTCAAGGAAAAGAAGCTGATTGCGTTGTTATGACGGGTTTTGTTTCTAAAAAGGGCAAGGATCCCCGTTTATGTGGGAGTTATTTTCTACCAGAGATCCAGCAGTAAAGCATTGTGGTACTGTGAGCAGAATTTGCAGCGTGCGCACTAGGTTTCAGTCATTTTTATACAAAATAGATTTTATATTCAAAAGACATCAAAAATTGCGCCAACCTTGCTTATAGAAAACAGCTGTTGTAGTGGTGGCACGAAGAAAATATCGTTAAACATCGGTATTTTCCAGTATTTTTTCTAAAAACTTTCGGGGCGAATGGTTTTTAATCGCATTTAAAAATCGCATTTATTTTAAATGCGGCATTTAGCCTTATGGGATTCCCTGTGTAAATAAATGCGCATTTGGCTAAATGCGTTTTAATGCGGCAATGGAATCAGGCTATTAAACCGCGTGATTTTCTGCGTAGTTGTAAAATTGAAGCGGTAAGTAAAAAGTATCTTTAATTCCAATTGGCTTACTTTAGTAATTGACAGGTCAATTGAAGATTCAGCTTTAAATAAGTTCCTACAGAACAATATCGATGCGTTACTAGCTAAATGGTTTTTATACCCTTGCAGAATATTTCAGTCAGAAGTTGCAACGCAGTAATGGAGACATTTCCGACCCTAGAAAGTATATATATTTTTGATCAGTATCAGTATAGGAGAGTCGATGTAGCCATGTCCGTTTGTCCGTCCGTTTCTTCGTAAACTAGCCTTTCAGTTTTAAAGTTATCTGCATAAAACTTTCCCAAAAGTTGTCTTTCTATTTCAGGTCGTATATAGAGAACCCGGATCTCCAGAGCGCAAGGCAGACGACTTCGCACTGCGCCTTGTACACTTAGGAATAAGTCGCGGCAAAACGAAAGACTGTAACTGCGACAGTGCACAGCATGTATTCTATATTTGGGGCTCGTTAAGTCGCAACTTCTGAAATTAATACTGTCGAAGAATTCGACATATATTTTCTTGCAAAATTCAAATTATGCAAATTTCAATAAAATATGTTTTTTAATATTTATTATACATAAGTCAAATATTGGCTGTAGTTTTGTAAAGCCTCAACGCCCGAACATTTTCAAATTTTCAGGTTCAATGTATTTTGGGGTCCTGATTATGAGTAAATGGGTCAAAGTTTGCGACAAGACCGATTTCTTTGAAAATAACGGTAAGAACCGTTATTTATATAAATTTTTTTTGGAAATATTTTTTATTCGGAAATATTTAACCATTACTAAATGTCGAAAACTAAAAAAAATTAAAAAACAGCAAAGTTATATTTTTTTTTATTTATTTTTTCGATTGTTCCCATGGGAGCTATATGCTATAGTCGTCCGATCCGGCTCGTTCCGACTTATATACTTCCTGCAATAGAAAGACAACTTTTGGGAAAGTTTCATGCAATTAGCTTTAGAACTGAGAGACTAGTTCGCGTAGAAACGGACGGACAGACGGACAAGGCTAGATCGACTCTACTAGTGATCCTGATCAAGAATATATATACTTTATAGGGTCGGAGATGTCTCCTTCACTGCGTTGCAAACTTCTGACTGAAATTATAATACCCTCTGCAAGTTAGTTTAATTTTTGTGTCAGGGCACCACATTTTAGAAAATTATTAATATATATTGAGTTAAGAAAAATTTCCTAGTTACCAGAAACAAATTTCCGGAAACTAGAAAAATTTCTTGTATTTAAAAAAAAAAGTTTTAATGCGAATTTCTAAGTTTTATTCGGTTTTAATTTCATCATGCGCATGGATGAGCTTGCATCGCGCTCTAGTGATCCGGGCTTACAAACAAAAACAGCTCCTCCCCATTCTTTTTCATCTACATTGCTACAACTTTTGTTGCTTACCTGGATCGCATGATAGGGCTGGTGCTCTTAATAGTGAGGCTTTTGCATCTAAAATGGTATTGTCGTCATATTAATGCACAGATAAAGAAAATTGATGAATTAATTTTTTTGTCCAGTCTAACGTTGATGTTATTTGCGTGTCCGAAACTTGGTTTTTCGATTTAAGTGATCTGCCTATTGCGTGTGATGGTTGTGTTTTAGTCATGCTGGTGGTGTAACTATTTATGTAAACATAAAATAAAATTGTTCCGTTAAATGTAAGCACCCAAGCGATAGCGAAATTGAATATTTACTTTTAGAACTTTCTGGTAAAAAACTTTTTTCGAAATTGATTGGATGCATATACCAGCCGAATCGTTACATTGACTAATAAATGTTTTGCCTGAAATATCTGTTGACTATACAGACGTTTTTATTACTGGGAATCTGAAAAGCAATATCTTAAGAGAAAGACATCTGCTCGATAGTTTCAAATCTATTGGCTTGTCCTCAGTTAATTTACAAACTCTGACACATTTTAGCAATACCTGTGATACCCTTCCTGACCTTTTCTCTGTTAATGTCCCTAGTAAGATTTTATTGTATGACCAAGTCTCTGTACCAGTTTTCTCTAAGCATGACCTTATCTTTCTGACGTATGATTTGACCTTAGATTATAATTCTGACACGAATTTAGGGACTATAAAAATATTAACTACACTGAACTGGAAGTGGAATATTACAATTGTGATTTCACGTCAAATGTGTGTTAATAAGACAAAAAACTATCCAACCAAAGCAAAATCCCTGGTATAGCGATCCGTGACGAATATTACAATAAGTGGAAGCGTTATAAAGCCGATTTTTTTTAGAAAACAATAGACTCGGGCGCGTGATCATGTTGGCAGATCATAAGATCTGCAAAGTGTGACTTTTATGGGTCCGAATTTAAAAATCTAGCAATTAAAAAAACTTGGCGTGGACTTAATAATATTGGGAAAGCAAGCAGATTTCACAAAACCTAGTGGACGTCATTGATCTGAACAGGAAGTTTGTGCAATTCGATTTACCTGAAGCTACATGCAACAAGTACCTAAATGCCTTACCAGACTGTGACAATGTGATGTCCTTGAATATTTACTTAAGGTGAAGTCAAACGCCGAAGGTCTGGATGGCATCAGCCCAAAATGTATTAAATTGTTGTTAGCTTTACTCCTTACTCATGTTACACACATTTTGAATACAGCAATAACCACATCCACCTTTCCCTCCGCATGGAAGTACGCGAAAATTGTCCCTATACCGAAAAGTCAATCTGAGTTTAGACCTATATCTCTACTTCTTTTTATACCCTTGCAGAGGGTATTATAATTTCAGTCAGAAGTTTGCAATGCAGTGAAGGAGACATTTCCGACCCTATAAAGTATATATATTCTTGATCAGCATCCCTAGCAGAGTCGATCTAGCCATGTCCGTCTGTCCGTCTGTGCGTCCGTTTCTACGCAAATTATAACATTGCTGTTTCTTAATTTTTTTCTTAGTTCTTCGACATATAGTATTGGGTAATTATTTCAGAATTACGGTTTAAATTTCATCGAAATTGGACGACTATATCACATAGCTCCCATAGAAATAACTAAAAATATATAAAATAAATATCTAATATTTGAGCTGCAAATCATCATAGCTTCAATGTTTTTCAACATATACGCAAGTAAATCATAATTTTAATGTTTTGAAAAGTATTTAGTTCTTGCAATAGCTGCAAGGGTATATGAACTTCGGCTTACCGAAGTTTGCTTTCTTTCTTGTTTGTCGTAAATTTATTATGTCTAAGCCAAGAAAAAGCAAATGTATTGTTATTTACAAAAAACCCTTCGGAAATCTTTGGGCATTGCGACACTCAAGATATGCAAAAATTATCTGTTGCTTGTAATTCAATTGTCCGTTAAGTGTTAGTCTCCGTCGTACTGACCACACTTCCCATCTAATCAACAATATTCTTGACCTTAGCCTTAGTCAGTGGATTGACTTTGAGGCTTTAACTTATTTTCAAAAAATTGTGTGCACCCGTGAACCGTCTTACTTGTTTCAGAAACTTCTTCCACCTCATTCGGAAAGAACACAAAAATATATTATTTCTACACATAAAATCTTGTGCTCGAGGAGGAAATTCTTTATTAATGTCATTCGCCTATGGAACAATCTAACTATCTATTTCTAAAATCAAAGAATTTTTGCCGGCTTAAAGATCAGTATGTGTATAACATAGCATATAGCTCGCATGACAACAATCGGAATATAAAAAAATAAATTAAAAAAAAATATTACCCCCTATTTATTTAATATTTATAAAATTTTCTATTGAACATTTAAAATTTAATAAATGATTTAAAATGTCAGAATTACTCTTTTAATTTTAATAAAATCGGAAAACGATTTCATATAGCTTCCATAGGAACGATCGAGTAATTGAGCTAAAAATCGTCATAGCTCCAATGTTTTAAGCGTACACGGAACTAAATCAAGATTTAGATGCTTTGAAGAATACATAATTGTCGCAATAAATGCAAAGGCATACAAATTTCGGCCTGCTTAATAACTCACCTCAGAATGACCTTGTGGTCCTGTATGCACTCAACCAGTCGCTCGTAACGCTGCTCCTCGCTCTCGGCTGGATCTGTACCCAGTCGCCGAAGGCGGTCCGCAAAGATGGACATGTGAGCGCGTAGCACAAGGACGAAGTTCACGGGGTAGCAGTCCACACACACATCCTGGAAGCAGGCGCCGGCCATGGCAAAGTACTCCAAGCCGGCCTGCAGGCCCAGGTGCAAAGTGCTGGATCGCCAGTCCAGGTACGGATAGTAATTTTGGTATGGCGGTCTTCCAATTAAGATCGCCGAAAGGAAGGTGTTCGTGGCATAAACCATGTAGACTGCCATGAAAAAGAAAAATATGCGGTTGCTGAGCGACACTGCGCGATGCACCTGCAGACGCTCGCCCGGCTCCGTAATTCGTTTGTCCATCTCGTCGAGGATGACATTGGCCTCGTCAAAGTGCTTAACCAGCGCCCACACAATCATCACCTTGGTGGAGCAGGACCAGGCGTTAAAGGCCACCTGCAGCGACGTGAGAAACTCCCCCGGCGAGAACTCCGATAAATGGATGATAAGGCCCGTGAGGAAGCCTATGGGCTGGTAAAAGGTTGAGCAGAAGTTCAGGGCGAAGGACCAGAGAACGTAGGCCAGAAAGAAATGGGTGGGTGGCTTGCGTACGCCCATGAGAAAGATGCAGCGCAGCAGGTACAGGGTCCCGTCTCGCGAGCGAGGTGGAGAGTCTTCCGATCGGGTGAACAAGGCTGGAAAGATTCTTCGTAGCTCCATTGTGATGCACTCTAACTTGAATTATAGCCCTAATATCAAGGCGACAGAGCCCTTTTATATGGCCGCCAATGGCGTGATTATAAGCCCATCAATCGACGGCTTAGGTAATTCATGAGTGACACTTCAAAACTCGTTTGTTAAAATCAATTAGGGTGTGGAATAAAGAGGTTTCAAAACTCTGCCGTGCAAAGCTTGCGGTACCCTTCACCCCATTACGCTTATTTAATGGGGGGTCTTATAGAAAAAATGCCCTACCAAAAATATAATAGCTATAGGAACCTAACGCTTCATAGAAGTGTAAAAGTTTACACATACTCATAAGTAATTGATGATTCGCACGCTACTCAGCCAAGCCCAACAGGCTGCAACCGTTCACAAGGAACGTTTCAGTAGACATTTTACGCGGTTTTGTGCCGTTTACATCATCGGTGGGTCTAGTCCACAGACACCCAACTATTAAAAGCATACAACCCTGTAGCTTTCAAAAAATGCAGTAATCTATTTCGGCTATAACAATGAAGCTATATTGATCTTCCGATACATTTTTCAATCGTTTCTGTAGTAACCTTATAGTTTATTCTTTCAGTTTTTTTCTGATATATTTTTAATCGTTCTGTAGCAACCTTATAGTTTATTCGTTCGGTTTTTTTTTAAATAAATAATAAGTAGCGCTATAGTCGAGTGCCCCGACTATTAGATACGTTACTTGTATCTATTGCCAAGCCAATTTTAAAATAAATATACCCTTACAAAACAACCGGCTCTTATGCGGCCCTTCTGGTGAACTGCAGGGTTTACATTACAAGCTAAGATCATGCAGTAAATTATTTTTTAAAGTCCTTATTATGTTAAGGCAGCGTGATTAGCATTTGACAATTCTTTTTAATGGCATATATCACTTGTCTGTAGTTTTACTAGTTTAGCAGTTATAGCCGTACTATTTTTAGCGATTTCCCGTTGAATAAGCTATATTTTCAAAAAATCGTAGAACAAACTTTTTGTAACGACCTGCCCAATGCATGAAAAATTATTCCAGAAGTCTAAAACAAGTCCTTAAAATTGTTTGAAACTGACAAACAGACACGAACAAATTTTCATTTTGAGATAAAAAAAATATATATATTTTTAAATATCGGAGCATCGGATCCAAGCAAATTGGGTGTTACTGGACGCGTATTTTCAACAATATTTTACCAACACGTGCGCAAGAACTCCACATAAAAAAAAGTTTAGTACTTCACTTTTACCGCCCATTCTCCTGAACCAATTATATTTACTTAAGTTTGGAAAGCAATCCTTATTATTTTACCGATACCTTTAGATTGGTGTATTACTCGTTACGATCGGACCATCGCAGCAGATTTTAAATTCTTTGGCTACATATATGCTATGCACACGCTCTTGGTGCGTCACTTTAGGTACAGCCGTCCATAGTAAAAAATAATACCTCGTAACGAGGTAAAAATGTGGTGACTTAAAATTTTGTGACAAAAAATGAATAAGCACTCAACTAAATAAATACCACTTCAACCAAGTATTTTGCCTACAGGGCCATTATTTATCTCAGAGTGTTCAATGGGAACATTTTAAAAGTCGAATGCTTATTATTTTTTCGTCACAAAATCGTTTTTATCTCATTAAAATGTTTTTATAGGGTCGGAAATGTCTCCTTCACTACGTTACAAACTTCTGTCTGAAATTATAATAGAGGTGGAGAACCCCTCCCACTATCGATGGCACTTTAGCCACTATCGATGGTTTCTCCTATCGAGCCCCCATCGATGGCAGCAGACACCTTCGATAGTGGCCCATCCACTATCGATGGTGCCATCGATAGTGCGCTTCTTACAAGTGCCGAGTTATAAATTGCATATAATTGAGTATATTACTTTTTTCCAGGTGAATCAAACTGATTTCCCTGCCATTGGGGGCCTTTTCGCCAAATATCTTTGCATTCCGGCTACGTCCGTGGAGTCTGAAAGAACATTCAGCAAGGCGGGCCAAATAATATCGGAGAGGCGAACCCGACTCAAAGAAAAAAATGTTAACATTCTTTTGTTTTTAAATCGCAACTCTTGGCTGAAATAAAGCATATTTTATTGTATTCGTTTCATTCTTTTTTTTTTTAAATCGTAACTTAGTTAAAATAAAGCATAATATTTTTATATTTGCTTAATCAAATTTTTTGTTGGGCTACCACTATCGAGCCACTACAGTCGACCACTCGACACTATCGATGGTTTAAAATAAAATATCGTCGACCATCGATGGCGCTCACTATCGATAGTTCTCCACCTCTAAATTATAATACCCTCTGCAATGGTATAAATATAAAACATATATACCTTTGAAAAATACAAAACACACACACAAATGGTAAAACAGCTAGGGTTTAACAGATAGACAGACGTCAGAGCGGCGAGACAAAAGTGTTTTTTTTCCAGAAGGATGGTCCTTGCCTTCGAGTATGCATAGGAGTGCTCAAAGATCCGAAATATTCGGGTAATAGGTGCAGGGCAGGTAAAAGCTTGTCAGTATTCTTGTGTTGTTATAAGAGACGCCCGCGTCTATCACGGTCAATAATCCACAGGTCCGCTTGGTGCCGTCTACGGGGACGTCGTCGACCCAATGGTTTAGCAAGACGTCTAGCCAGACGGTTCGTCTGATCATGCAAGCGATCTCTGTATCGATTTGAAAAGCTGCAAATTGTCTCCGTAACCGTCGGCACTCCAGTGTCCTGAAACAACACACGATTTTCGACATAATGGTGCCATTTCACACCCAGTATTCTTCTGAGCGCCTTTGATATGCACGTTTGTACCCTTTTAAGAGATGACCAGATGTCCAGAACGATGCCCACGGATGTTGACAACAAACTGTCTTTTATCCAAAAATGACACGATTAGCTTCCATTATCCCTCAGGCAATAGTGGCATTATTTTGTAAAATAGACCTTTATGTCAAACCCTGTCAAAGGCCTGTCGAACATCAAGAAAGACAGTTGAGCAGTATTTGCGATCTTCTAGAGCACCCAGGACATGATTTACTACTCTGTGCATTTGCTCAACAGCACAATGTCGACTACGAAAGCCAAACTGGTGGTCTGGAAGGGCTTCATAAAACGCAGCATAGCTAAGATCTATATTTTTGATCCGTTCAAAAATCTTAGAAAAAGTTGATAAGAGACTAATCGGCCGATAGGATTCTGGGAAGCACGGGTCTTTTCCTTTTTTTGGTACCAATGTAACTAGGGCACGTTTCCAAGGGGCTGGAAAAGTTATGCCAGCAGCATAGCGATATTTCCCTCTGTTCAGATTTACAAACGGACCTTAATGCTTTTCAAACATGGTGTTTTGTAAATCTTTTGGTCTTAAATAGCTCTAAATGCAAAATAATGACATTTTATCAGGTCAACACACAGTATGCCACGTATACGTTAGGTGGATGTGAGTTGACTAGAATTAGACATATTGATGACCTTGGCGTCCTTTTGGACCCAAAACTTAAATTTTCTGACCATATTTCTTCCATGGTGAATAAAGCCAGGGGAGTGCTTGGATTTATAAAAAGGTGGTCTATGGAATTTGATGATCCATATGTGTATGCTATGACTATATAGAGAACAAGAAGTAAACAAATTTATGAGGTAACAAAATTGAACTAATAAAACTAAGATAAACAACTTTAACAGCTTTTTTTCCAGTTTTCTTAAATTTAAGGTGTTTTTTTCTAAGCTGCCTCTTCCTAATTTTCTATATTTATAGGTAAAACCGTAATTTTTTAGAAAAAAAAATAGACTAGCATCTTCTAAAATTAAGAAAAATATCTTTAAGTTTGCATACATTTTTACAGATAGAATTTTACTTTTCTATAGTATAGAAATAAATTTTTTATTATTCATTTGTAAAAAGGAGAAAAATGCCTTTATAATTAGAAAAGAATTTTCTAAAATGCTTAGCACAAAAGGTTAATGTCTTCGGAAATCAAACATTGCGCAGCTTTTTTGCACCCGGGTTCTAATCCCCTATTATGTATTATTATGTTTATATTTTTTTTTGGAAACAACAGAAAAACCCAACAATTTATACCCTTGCAGAGAGTATTATAATTTTAGTCAGAAGTTTGCAACACAGTGAAGGAGACATTTCTGTTAAGTATATATTCTTGATCAGCATCACTAGGAGAGTCGATCTCTCATGTCCGTCTGTCCCTCCGTCTAGTCTTACTAACTAGTCTCTCAGTTTTAAAGCTATCTGCATGACGCTTTCCCAAAAGTTGTCTTTCTAATGCAGGTAGTACATAAGTGGGAACGAGCCGGATCGGATGACTATAGCATATAACCCCATATAAATTTAAAACAAGAAAGATAGCAAACTTCGGCATGTTTTCAAAAGTATTTAATTCTTGCAATAGCTGCAAGGGTATATGATAGGGTCGGAAATGTCTCCTTCACTGCGTTGCAAACTTCTGACTGAAATTATAATACCCTCTGCCAGGGTATATAAACGACTTGTTTTGACCTCAAATATTATTTTAACCTTTTTTTTTATTATCAAGAATGTGTCGTTTGTAATATTATTTTCGCCGCGTTAATGATATTAAAATCGGAATTTTAAATTAATTTAAGTTGGAAATTCAGTTTTAGCAATTAATTCAAACTTTGTCCTTCTCTAGCATCTATGATAGGAAACCTATCCTCATAACATGTATGGAAAAGTAGAAGAATGATCTGTTTCTAGTGAAATGAGCTATTGACCGAAATCAAGTAATCAGAACTGGAGATAGAAATATTGACATGAAAACAATGAATGCACCTAAGAAAAAATGGTACCCTACAAAAAATCTTGAGTGTCATTTTTTGAATCAGGAGTCCATCTGCACCAAAAAATCAATGTTTGATCTCTGGATGATTTCATCGATTTAAATTTGTAAGACACTGTAATAACAATTTCACTTTAAATTTTGAATGAGCTTTCATTCGTTTCAATGCGCACGCGACCTCCTTCGACATAAGCCTTATAGGTTCTGAAATGTCTTCTTGACTGAAATTATCATATCCAAATCCTATGTCATATAGCTGCAATAGGAACGATAGAATAATTAAGAGGAAATTTATCATAGCTTCACTTTTGTTAAAGGCATAAAACGACTATGTCATTTATGTTTGATAAAGTTAAAATTAAACATATCTTACATACTTATTACTTTACTTACTTTTAAGTTTCATTAAGTTTAAAATGTACTTATTTTTTACTTTGTCAAACTTGTAAAGGCGCTTGAACCAGAAATGTATCTTTTAGAATGCCAGAATAAAGCAGCAGCAGCGCCAATTCCGTTCAGAGAAATTATGGATGTGTGGGTGGCTTGGAGAGGATCGGAAATGAGAGAGGAAGCTTGGAGTGGAAAAGTTGGTGCCTTTCCTGACCAGACTGTCGGGGTGGTGAGTCTCGGATTGACGGAGTGCTTCGCGGCCCATGAGCATTGGCAAAAAATCATTTTTAATATGCGGTGTGAGATAAACAAATTAAATAAAGTAGATGAATAGTTTCAGCATGTGTTTTCAAATTAACATATAATTGGGATATATTTATATTCAGAAAATCCTGAAAAGTGCTACTATGGAAGTACACCCAGAAAAAAGTAGTATAAATGATTTTAGTACGGACGTACTTGAAAATCGGCCGAATATTTCATACAATTTTTAGGACGAAAGTGTGCAGAATAAGTACGGATTGGCATCGGAATAATAATATTTTAAAACGTTTTTTTTAATACACAGAGAAAACGATATTTTTCGGTTTAACCCTGCTTATAGTGTTTGTAAATAATACCAGAATTTATAAAAACAGTGAGCTTTATTAAAATCTATTAATTTAACCAAACACAAAACTATCAATTTAAAACAGGAACATTTCGTTCTTAAAATGATTGGACTAGGGGGTAAGTGTTTTGGAACATCAAACATTGGGTAAGCTATTAAGATCCCGGCTTCAAATCCCAGAAAAAGTAATCAATTATTATTTTTTAGGTTATTGTGATTTTTTTTTGTGTTCTGCTTTTTCTTAATCCCGGTTTGGTCGACTTGCAGTGTACAAAATAAGTTTGCTTTTCTGTTTTCTTTACTTATCAGATTATCATGTTCCCTGTCATTCTAATTTCATATGGAATCAAAGAGAACAGAAACAAGTAGGGAAGCAAACTTTGGCAAGCCGAAGTTTATATACCCTTGCAGCTATTTAAAAAATTAACAAGAAAGGAAGCAAACTACGGCAAGACGAAGTTCATATACCCTTGCAGCTATTACAAAAATTAAAAATTCTTGAAAACATTAAAATTATGATTTACTTGAGTATATATCTAAATATATTGAAGCTAAGATAATTTGCAGCTTAATTATTCGATAGTTATGGCAGATATATGATATCATTTTCCGATTTTAATAAAATCAAAAACATAATTCTGAACTGTCAAATTATTAATAAGTGAATTTTAAATAAAATAACAAATTTTAACAAATCTGAGCGGTATGGCCAACTGCTGAAAAAAGCGTCTATCGACAATCGATATTATTCTGAGTGCTTAGGCCAGCTCTAGGAAGAAGCTCCTCGTTTTTAAGTTTGAAGTTACATAAGTGTGAAAATGAGTGCTGAAGAAGGAAAGCTGGAGGAATTTCTCAAGGAAAACGAATGTGAAGACATTCGTGAATACCTTAAAGGTAAGTAATATAAGCCAATCGTAATAAAAAGTTTATTTAAAAAAAGTGCGCGTCGGAGTTTTGTCTTATATACAATTTATTTATATATTTAAAAGAACGCGTGTGCGCGACCGGCTTAAAGAACCTAACCTAATGCACATGCAATCCTAAAAAAAACAAATTGCGTTGAAATCGGTTGCTTAAAAAAATCGCTTAGAGAATAGTAAGAAAACCAACTTAAAAGTGATCGTACATACAAAACGTAAAAAAAGAGCGGTACGTACATATGTAGCTTGTATAGAAAAGTTTCAACTCTTTTTTTTTCCTGGAACAAGCTACGTACCGCTCTTTTTTTTACGTTTTATGTGTACGATCACTTTTAAGTTGGTTTTCTTACTATTTTAACATGCATTCCTATGATCTGCAAATTATTCTTGATTGTTCGTGCACGTGCACTAATTAAGTGCACACATAGTATTTACACATACATACATATACATGTATACATACGTATGAAATGAAATATTTTATTTTCATATGTTTCTCAGATATTGACATATTTCATATTAAATCATAATATTAAATACAATACATATTAAATAGCATGACTTCATTCATATTTAAACTAATATTCACATATTTAGATTCAATATTTCGTTTTTTACCAGTGTACCATGTATGAGAAAGCAAATACGTTTAATTAAATTATATATTTATAAGCAATTTCAAAATTAATTTTAAATTTTTAGATGCTCAAATAAGATATAGTTATTAACAATATATCATAACGGAAGAAAATTTAAGGGAAGCTGTGCCTCCGCTGTGCTGTTATCATGGAGGAAGGCAGAGGTAAGTTATTTCTTCAGCTAAAACTTTAATAAAATAATTTCATTTCATTTCATGGTCCATTATGCCTCTGCAATTAAGAAGTGCGGTCCACTCAAGTATTTATGGAGTATTTATTTCGTATATTTATTCGTATATTTATTACCTTTCCAATACATGTATATACTGAAAACAATTCAAAGTCGTATATAAGGCTAAAATATGTTTAAGATCCAAAACATATCACTAATACAATACAAATTGTAATAATAAATAAATTTTAAATAAAGCTAAATTGTTTCTTATTATAAGAACCAATAGTGCTCATGCTAAGAGTTTTATTTAATTAAATTGGGATAGTATCTTTCTTGATTTGAGATTAAAATATTCATTTTTAAAGAGTTCGTAATGTTTAAAATATGAATTTATTGTTCTTTATTTATTTCTTAAAACAAGTACAAAACTCTTGGTTTTTTTTTTGAGTGTATGATTTAAACTCCAGTAGAGTCGTAAAATTTTTGTCATCCATAAACAACTCATCAACTTATTGCTAATTAATTGATATTTTAAATTATTAAATTATTGTTTATTTCATGTATAATTTTTAAGTTCATCGAGCTGTCCATAGTTCTAAACCATGCTTTTGGATATATCACGGCCGCCACATAGGTAGCAAGCTTACCACATGCACATGTTTCTATACACTAACAATTTTTCGTTTCATCCTTGCGGACCAATTCGTTACTCAAAAGACCTAGGCAGGGCAAAAACATTTACATTGTTTTTTTTTCGAATGGCTAAGTCAAATTAAATTTGTTTTTGTCTTTTCTTGTGCTATTCAATAACTTGTTTTCGTGATCTTTTTATACCCTTGCAGAGGGTATTATAATTTCAGTCGGAAGTTTGCAACGCAGTGAAGAAGACATCTCCGATCAGCATCTTGATCAGCATCACTAGGCGAGTCGATCTAGCCATGTCCGTCTGTCCGTCCGTTTATATGTATGCAAACTAGTCTCTCAGTTTTAAAGCTATCTGCATGAAACTTTCCCAAAAGTTGTCTTTCTATTGCAGGTAGTATATAAGTCGGAACGAGCCGGATCGGACGACTATAGCATATAGCTCCCATAGGAACAACCGGAAAAATAAATGAAAAAAAATATAACTTTTCTGTTTTTTAATTTTTTGTTTAGTTCTTCGACATTTAGTAATGGTTAAATATTTCCGATTAACGGTTTAAATTTCATCAAATCGGACGACTATATCATATAGCTCCCATAGGAACAATCTGAAAAATAAATGAAAAAAAATTTTAACTTTTCTGTTTTTAATTTTTTGTTTAGTTCTTCGACATATAGCAATGGTTAAATATTTCAGAATTATGGTTTAAATTTTATCAAAATCGGACGTCTATATCATATAGCTCCCATAAAAATAATAAAAATATATAAAATAACTATCAAATAATTGAGCTGCAAATCATCATAGCTTCAATGCTTTTAAACATATAGGAAAGTAAATTATAATTTTAATGTTTTCAAAAATGTTTAATTCTTGCAATAGCTGCAAGGGTTCTTGTTAAAATATGTTGCTTAATGCACTGCCATAAGGCAGTTTTGAGCACGCCTGTTCTAAACAAATAAACAATTATAATTAAATATGTCGCTTAACAACGGATTTTCATATATTTAACTATACTGCGGAATCTCTAGGTAAGGGAACTTATGTTTGTGTACGACTTTTAGTCAGGAGCAGCCATAATATAGTAAAAGTTCAAATGAATCAATGTGTACCTGATTAAACCGCCACTGTTTTTTATCTCAATCTTAATTTTAACAAAAATCGTTAAAATCGTTCAAATTACTATCCATTATTTAATATTAATATTATATTTGTATTAAATAAATCTGTAATTTTATATTAATATTACCTTTAAATTAAATAATAGATAGTAATTCGCCGATATCATAAAATCTAAGAAACAATTATTTAATTATTAACAATTGTTTGCAAATTTCATTTGGTTTTTATAATTTTCGGTAGTTTTTTGAACAAATCCCGATAGTTGTGTAGAAAAAAGTAAAAGAACGTTAATTACTAGTAAAACTAGTTTTCTATGTCCGAAATCGGTCTACAAAGACTGATTGCGTTTTCATACAAATACTGTTTGTGTCGCGTCGCTTCCCCTGGCAGAACTCTGAGAAATCATCTTATTTTTAAGAAACTATATTTTTTGCTTTAATAAATTTTTTTAAATATTTAAGGTTTAAAAATATTGTTTCTTGATTTAAGAAATAATATTTTTAGACTTAAGAAATTTTATTCCTTAATTTTATAAATATTATAAATTTCTTGGTTTAAGAGCTGCATTTCTTGTTTGAAAAAGGATTCACCATTTAAATCAAATGAAGGTGACTCGCCTTTGGCGAAAATTCAAAGTCGATTTTACTGGATTTTAAAGAGAAATTTCTGAGTATGTGTAGAAACGAACGGGCGACAGACGGACACGGCTAGACCGACTCAGCTAGTGATTTATACATTATAGGGTCGAAAATGTCTCCTTCACTGCGTTTCAAACTTCTGACTGAAAATATAATATCTGCGAGGGTATAACACCCTTTTTGTATGAATTCGAATGCAATAACGGAATTTTCCGTGCATAACTAATGGTTGTTTATCACACAAATGTGCAATACTAGTGTATGAATTTGCATCTTTTGGATGCCTTTTCATTCCATATGAAATTTGTGACTGCCGATAAAAAACCGTAACACATCTTACACAGCCCTATAACTAAGCTCTACCATTAATAAGAGTGACATGATAGGTTCTCTCGTTTTGTGGGCGTTAACTTGCGTTGAGTAGGCATTTCTGAAAATTGCAATTTAAATCCCAAATCTCTAGCATTCAAAGTTAACGAGATTATGATAAATCATCCTTAAATTAAAATGGGTTCTTTTTAGACTTTTTTAATTTTAGCTAAAACTTACTTTTATGCTCTGATCTGTTTCCGGCGATATTACTAGAAGGTAGAAGTGCTAATCCAGCGGAAGGTCCTCAAAAAAAGCGCAAACGATATTTACTTATACCATGTCCGTGCTCAATAAATTCCACAGCAATGTATTTCGAATTGGAGGGTTGAACCTGGAAGAAATAAATAGTCTAACGTTATGACTCTTTATAAAACGTGTGATGGGCAAACTATAGTCGGTTAGGGTCCTTTCCCCCAAAAAAAAATTATCCTCGATGGATCATGAATTTACGTTGAACAAGAAAGGAAGCAAACTTCGTCAAGCCGAAGTATATATACCCTTGCAGCTATTGCAAAAATTAAATATTCTTGACATCAAAATTATAATTTACTTGCTTGTATGTTTAAAAGCATTGAAGCTATGATGTTTTCCAGCTCAATTATTTGAGTTCCTATGGCAACTACATATATGATATCGTTTTCCGATTTTAATAAAATTAAAAGCGTTATTCTGAACTGTCAAATTATTAAATAGTCAACAAAAATTTCCAAAAAATATTACAAAATAAAAAAGTTACATTTTTTTTTTTTTTTTTTAAATATTTTTATGTTACAGTTGTCCGTTTTAGATGAAATTTAAACTTTAATTCTGAAATATTTAACCATTACTATATGTTGAAGAACTCAAAAAAAATTAAAAACCTTAAAGATATATTTTTTTATTTATTTATCTATATGCTATAGTCGTCCGATCCGGCTCAATCCGACTTATGTACTATCTGCAATAGAAAGACAACTTTTGGGTAAGTTTCATGCAGATAGCTTTAAAACTGAGACTCTAGTTTGCATATAAACGGACATGGCTAAATCGACTCTCCTAGTGATGCTGATCAAGAATATACTTTACAGGGTCGGAATTGTCTCCTTCACGTCGTTGCAAGGGTATAAATATAATCAGAAACTAATGGCCCATGCCGAATTTATAAACAACTTAAAGCCAAGAGCTCTTTCCAAATAACTCTGACTGACTCCGAGATAAAACCGTGGTCAGCTATTTCTTTAAGAAACTCCCCCAATCGATTCCCACCCAGACCAGTTTACATCTGGGTCGATATTGTAAACACCAGAGCCCCAAAAAGGGAGCCCAAGTCCGCTAATTTAAACACCAATTTCCAGCAGAACTTCAATTCTGCAGAATTCCAATTTCAAATTAAATTGACAAATTTCATCATCCTATTTCCCGATTCTTTTTGATGATTCTCTTTATTAGATTTTGTGATAAGTCTCTTAAGCCGAGGTTTGATTATTGATCATTGAACCAAAGCCAGGCAGTCCGATTTTGCAACCGGGAAACGAAAGAACACAAGTGCAAGTGAAGAGCATTAAATAATAAGTTTGACATATGAAAAATTTGTAATAGTGAATAAGTAAAATAAAAAATAAAATTAATTTTTTTTTAATTTATCACAAGTTCGATATTTAATTTGCCTATGTGTACTTGACATTGTTTTTTTCGCAGCACGCTAATGTAAAGTAAGATAATAATGTTCAAGGGCAAGTTTCGGCAAAACCAAATAACACAAATTCAATTGGGCTGAGCATTTGCATAAGTACCTCGGGAATGCAAGTTTGGCGGGGACTAGACCACACAAAGTTAAGTTAATGCCTTATCTGCAGTCTGACTCGCATCGAGTTTTTCGTTTTCAATTAAACTTAAACTTTAAGCGTTTTGCATTTTTTAAACCATCAACTTTACCCGAGTGCTTCATAATTTTATTAAGCAACAATCCAAGTCTGCCTTGCCCTGGGCTGGTGAGATTTTTGCCACGTGCAGCAAATATTTTGCTGGCATCGTGTTGTGAGGGTATTTAGCATCAGCTTAGGGACCCACGCAGATCAAGGCAGACGAGCCCGAGTGCCTGGCCCCCATCAGCTATATGTGAAGTCTGGGGTAAATGTCTGCCAGCCTGTTTGTCTGTGGGCCTGTTTTCACATCATTTGAGACGTGGCAAGCATTTAAATGGACCGCACCTCTGCCCGCCTAACCGCCTAATGTGAAAAGTTGAACATTTCTTTTGACGACTTTAGTTCATCTTCTGGTTAATTTAGTTTTTAGTCGGAAACTCTTTTTGCCAGCGCACAAGCAATTTATCAAGCTACGTGTTAGTTTAGCTTTCACTTGTTTGTTAGCTTCTCAAACTGGTATAACTTAGAGTTCGTTTTGAGACGTGTATTGTTCTACAGCACTCGTAATTGGTTTATGATTTGAGCGGACCTCTGTTAGGTCTTGTAAGCCACTTCGTTGTGGTAGCAGCTTATTTGGCAAAGAGACTCGTCATGCAGTTATTTGAGGGAATTAGATTCAACTTCGTCACTACGCCTTAAACACGGCTCGTCAATTTTGATAGCTGCCATGAAGGGTTTTCGAAATTCCCTTGACTAAGTGGTGGTTTTAAAAACATGCGCTCTTTACGTAAATGTCAGCATTGATTTTGCGAATAAATTCTAGACTGGCCGAATAATTGATTCTTGTGGAAAGCATTACTGATTGGAACTTTTTGAAATCCAGTGGAAAAATGTAGCTCAGAGTAGAATAAGCTGCACAATGCATGTATTGTTAAATTTGCATGCAAATATGGACATTTTTTTTCTAGATACCTTATTGTAAGACAAATATTTCCTTACACCGAGGGTGAAGGGGGAGAGGTGGAGCTGGATATCTGGGCAAGCTATACTGAAAACTCTTCCGTACCGAATAAAACGAACATAACAAGCATAATAATAAAGCCAAGTATCAGTTGCACAATGGCACAATGAAATATTGATAAGTGTATGCTGGGAATTCACAATATAAATTTACCTGTTTCCTCTCTCAACCCAAGGGACACAAAAATATGTATTATTCAAAGAATTCCGACTAAAATGCAAGCACTAAGGTCCGAAACAAAAAACTGTATAGAGTAGCCATATAGCGTTTCGTTGTCTTGACACCAGTCCAATGTTTTCTTTTCTGCCGAAAAACTTTAATGTCGGTAACCCACATTGGAAACAAGATGTTTCTTAAACAAATCGAATGCTTGCGGCCAAATAATTATTATTTAAAATTGTTATCCTGGACTTATGGCATGACTCCAACAATGTAAGGGTCGGTCTAGGGGGAAAAAGCTAGCTTTAACTCTAACAATCAAAAGTTACTCGCATTGGGTGAGCAAGGGGAAACCTGACTGCAAGTAAAATATCAAATTTACGAACCCACATAAAAGCAAAACGTCTTCATTTCAAAAATTCTATGTTTTCTAATTTTTCTGTCAGTTAATTTTTTGAGTGTTTTTTTAAATTAATTTATTAATTGTTGATGAATGTTGATGCACCAAAAACAAGTGACCGAACGAAACCCACGAAACCCAGAACGAGCTTGTTACGCTCGGCCCCTATTAGCATAGTGTGCCCACTATTATCGAGTTCGCGAGGAAAACGCAATTAACATCATGTAAAAAGATTTATAAACAAGAATGGAAGCAAACTTCGGCATGCCGAAGTTCATATACCCTTGCAGCTAATTCAAAAATTAAATATTCTTGAAAACAGTAAAATTATCATTTACTTGCGTATATATAAAACATTGAAGCTAGGAAGATTTGCAACTCAATTATTAGATAGTTATTTTATATATTTTTATTATTTCTATGGGAGCTTAGCCAGGGATTGAATTTGAAATGCAAATTTGATTATAATGATTATTATAGTTATAACAAAGAACACAAAAGGGTTCATGCAGGCCAAAATTTGAGGTACATCTTAGCAAGTTAAGAGGCTGGTAGTTGCGCGTTGGTCTAAAAGGCACATTAAAAATTAAGCGGCATATCAATTCTATGAAGTCAATATCACTTTTGACAAGATTGGGCATTTAAAATAGTTCCAAGCATGATTCTACGATTTATGTACAAGAGTAGGTAAATTAAGCAATAGTAATCTACAAGAGTATAAAGACAATGTGGTAAATATTGAGTTTAAATTTTGGTCAATTTGTTTTAAGTTTTATCATATTAAAATTGAATATTTTCAAACTTAAAAAAACATAGTCAAATTAAGAATGTGTCATATTTAATTATAGTACGAAAATTAAAAATTATTGTAAGTTTTAAATGATTTTTACATTGAACAAAACTTTATTTCAGTTAATATTGTCAATAATATTTTAATAGCTCAATCTTAAGGAAATATATTTAATAAATGTGGTATTTAATATTTTTAAATTTAAATCCAACATTATTCGTATTAATATCTATGTTTAAAGTATTATATTGAAAGTGCTCAATGTTCAAATTTAATATTAATCATATATACGTTACAATTTAAACTTTAAATTTATTTTTGTCACTTTAATTATCATTCATATTTAATTTAAAGTTGTAGTCGATTCCGATTTAAGGTTCGCATTTTTATACCCTTGCAGAGGGTATTATAATTTCAGTCAGAAGTTTGCAACGCAGTGAAGGAGACGTTTCCGACCCTATAAAGTATATATATTCTTGATCAGCATCACTAGTAGAGTCGATCTAGCCATGTCCGTCTGTCCGTCCGTCTGTCCGTCTGTCCGTCTGTCCGTCCGTTTATATGCAAACTAGTCTCTCAGTTTTAAAGCTATCTGCATGAAACTTTCCCAAAAGTTGTCTTTCTATTGCAGGTAGTATATAAGTCGGAACGAGCCGGATCGGACGACTATAGCATATAGCTCCCATAGGAACAATCAGAAAAATAATTGAAAAAAAATTATAACTTTGCTGTTTTTTAAATTTTTGTTTTGTTCTTCGACATAAAGCAATGGTTAAATATTTCAGAATTATGGTTAAAATTTCATCAAAATCGGACGACTATAGCATATAGCTCCCATAGGAACAATCGGAAAAATAATTGAAAAAAAATTATAAATTTGTTGTTTTTTAAATTTTTGTTTTGTTCTTCGACATAAAGCAATGGTTAAATATTTCAGAATTATGGTTAAAATTTCATCAAAATCGGACGACTATAGCATATAGCTCCCATAGGAACAATCGGAAAAATAATTGAAAAAAAATTATAACTTTGCTGTTTTTTAATTTTTTGTTTAGTTCTTCGACATATAGCAATGGTTAAATATTTCAGAATTATGATTAAAATTTCATCAAAATCGGACGACTATAGCATATAGCTCCCATAGGAACAATCGGAAAAATAATTGAAAAAAAATTATAACTTTGCTGTTTTTTAATTTTTTTTTTAGTTCTTCGACGTATAGCAATGGTTAAATATTTCAGAATTATGGTTTAAATTTCATCAAAATCGGACGACTATATCATATAGCTCCCATACAAATAATAAAAATATATAAAAGAACAATCAAATAATTAAGCTGCAAATCGTCATAGCTTCAATGTTTTTAAACATATACGCAAGTAAATCATAATTTTAATGTTTTCAAAAATATTTAATTCTTGCGATAGCTGCAAGGGGTATATGAACTTCGGCTTGCCGAAGTTTGCTTTCTTTCTTGTTTATTTAAAAATAAATACAAAAATTATATTTTAATTTATTGTTTTGTTCCATTAACTTAGACGAAACTCGTAAATCTCAGACGTAATCATCATTAATCAAAATTAATATTAAATTAAATGTTTATTACGTTTTCACCTAAATAAAAATAATGTTAAATAAATGAAACAAAGTCATAATTAAAAAGCGAAAATACATACATATGTATAACAAATTATAAAAGCTCATTTTTGGCGAACTTTTTCTCATTTATTCGTTGTTTCTTTGAAACAGATTCACACACACATACAGATCACTTCTCTTCGTATTCAGCATTGCACGGCGCTGCCATCATTTCTAAGTCGCAGTTCAAGAGAACAGATGTGTCGTGAAGTTGTGAAAACTAAAGTTTTATAGCGATGCCAAAGTCGCGCGCGTCTCTAATCAGAAACACAACTCAGAGATAGGGAAGTGCTAAAATAATTAATCTGGATCGCGATTCTAACACGATATTGGGTGAATAATTCTGCAATAATTTTGTTTTAGGCTTTTCTTTTCACGCTAGTTATATATACATGGCTTGGTATGCATCTATGTGCAGCGTCCGTTTACCGCTTAATTGCCGTTAGATTTATTTTGCATTTGTTTGGAAGCCATTAGAAACGGTAAACGGATATATATGCATATATTTGTATGTAAGTGTGTGAGAATATTTAAAAACAAATATCTTCTAGAGTTATTGGACATTTAAATGTGTATTTTACCGCGATCTAGTTCAACTTGATTAACCCTCAAATTTAAGATCATGCCAAGATTAATTTTTAGCTTCAGCAGCATAGCTATTTGGTAAGTACCGCTCTAAAAAATAAACTTATGTACATATGTACATAAATGTAAATGTGGTAAAGTTATGTAACAACATACGCATGCTGTGTATATGTACATGCTTGTATGCATGCATGTTAAGCGTGCCTTCCCAGTCGGAAAAAACACGCTTCCAGGATGCGTTCTTTTACGCAAGCCTTCTTTTAGAACCGATCTAAGAACGAGTCTTAATGCGTTCCATTGGAAGGTAGTTTCAACTTCGGAAACGCTCGGGTTTCCCTTCCATTTGTACTTTACGAAGGAAGCATTCTACAGCGCACTGTTGGAATGAACATAGAAACGTTCCTCGGGAACTCTCCCGGATAGCTTCCAAAGCAAGCATTGCGTAACACATCTAAAGAATGAATATTGATCCCTTCCCCAAGAACACATTAAGTATGATTCCAAAACTAGCCTTCTAATTGTCTTACCCAAGAATGCAAATATTATCCTTCCCAAAAAAGCTATTGGGAACCGTTTCTTTTTTCAATTCCAATTTTTATTTATTTAATTTTTTTTTAATATAAACATGCTTTAAAACTTATTGTATTACTCCTGGCCGTTTTCGTCCTCTCTCATCTTTTTGTCCAAACTTTTAGCCTTGTAAGTTTTATTTTTGGCCCTTGAGAAGGCCAGTCGAAGGTCTTTAATATGGTCGGTGAAGCGGTAACCGTCCCTTCTTTGTGACTCTGAAAATATAATAATGAGAAAATATAATATAAAATATAATAATGAGAAGGAAATATGTAATTTTATTAAAATATGATTGTAAGTTTGTAAAACACTTACCGAATAATGTTCCATTTAAATGAATGTAGGACGCAAAACCTTCCCTGTCCCTAGTACCGCCATAATTAAGCTCCATTATCAAACTTGGACTTAATATCCTATTGAAGATCTAGATTTTCCGAATTCAAAAGTTTTTAAAAGTGCATCAATATGAACTCTAGTAACATTATTATTATGGTACCATTCTAATAATTTTTCACGGAGATTCATAGGTATCATACTCATAAGAATAGTTTGATGCACTTTTATCCGATTCGGGTTCACATAGGCATTCATTTCCAGAATTATTTTCTGTATCAAAAGTAAGAGCTCTAGCAGCCGATTGCTGAAGCTCTTCCTTTTGTTTTTTCGTTAAGCGATGAATAGTTGACCGCGACATTCCCCTCATTTTAAATTATATTAGTTATGTTTGTTTTGTATAATATTTTTTTCAATTAAGTTATTAAATTTTTTTATTTATGTAATGTTTATTTATTTAAATTTATGTTTATTTTTCTTAAATTTTTTGTTCACTTAATTTGTGTTCTTAGGTCCACCCTAATAAAACACAACTTTTATGTAGATGTAAGTCCACCCTAGGTAGAAGTAAAACGAAGAGAGAAAAAGAGAGCACACAAATAAACGAAACGAGTTCAAAAAACACAAAATTTAAATTTATGAAATATATAAAAATTACCTTTTGTTTTGAACTAGTTCTTCTGGAACTAAACGAAAATAATATTTAAAACGCATTAATTAAATTAACAGAATTTATGGATATGTATTTATTATTAAATGAAACTGAAGTCTTATTGCAGTGTACGCTCAAATAAATAATTATTTTTAGTTATTTGATTAACAGCCACACACAGTTTTAGGAACAATTTGTTTTGACCGTACACTGTATATAAGATTGTTAATAAGTGTTTATAAATTTAATGTTTTTTTGGCACAGGTACACATCACATATTGTTTTAATTAATCTAGTGTTTGGTTATGTTATTTTATGAACAGTATTGGAACTCCTTTATAGTTTGTTTATATCAACACTATACTTACCTGAAAATTAAAACCGCAAAGAATATATAAATTTCACAATTCACAAATCAAATCAAACACCAGCTATTTCAATTGAAAATCAAAATGCAAGTGGCGAGAAATGCAAAAGAAACGAAAAAGGCCGCGCGCTTTCTTGCCTTTTCCCTTTTGTTCTTGTCGTTTGCTTTTTAGAGTACCGTTTTGTTCGGTTACTCCTTGTGTATACAGTGGCGGAGGAAACTATAGCGCCGGCAAATGTAAAATAATAATTCAAAACGCTTTAAAAAGGAATCATGTAATCTTGTATATATTATTACCTAAAATTAAAATATATAAAAAACTGCGTCAAATTAATAATTTTCTAATACATTATAAAATATATTAAATATTATTATTAATAAAGTTAAATATTAATATTTTTACAGAATTAATTTTAGAAAAAGTTTAACAAGTCATATACCACCAACATAACAAAGCGTTCTGATATTGTTTATAAAGATAAAAAGTGTATATATTTACGTCGCTGCTGTTCATTAAGAAAAATAGATTACATTTGTTTCCCATTTTTTTGTCCATTCCAAAACAAGACTTCTTTTTGCGTTCTTTGGTAAGCGAGATTTTCGGTGAAAAACACGATCTCAAAAATATCGGACGATCGACATCGTTCGGGTTTCATTTTTTTTTTTACATTGCAAAAGAAGGCTTTTTTATGCATTGTAGTAGAAGGGACGATTTCACAAAAACTCTTTAGAATGCATAAAAAATGCTTCTTTATAGCTTCTTACATTCTTTTTCGCTTGCAAAGCATGTATGAAAGAAGCTTTTTTTATTGGAATGCGTTCTCTAACTTCCGACTGGGTTACCGCTAAAAAAAAATCAAACAAAAAAACGGTAAACGCATTCTGCACATGCATGTGTCGGAACATCGAGTTCCTCAATGAATTCTGCGGCGTTGCGAGCCGTGCGCTTTCTCGGCTGTGACATTTCGTAACCTTTTGTAACCGCACCTTGTTCACATACTTTGCCAAATACCATATGGCCATCTCTGAAAACAATCAATTTCCGACTGTAAGCCGAAACCCGATTGCAAATTGTTTAGGACAAACAAAGATTAACATCATCAGCATATATTAATACTCGAGAATGTGTTATGCCAGAAGGAAGATCATTGATAAATAAAGTTAATAGCAATGCGTCCCCAGTGAGGCACCCCACGTCACGTGAATCATATTTGAACTGCGTTTTTAAAAACAACGAGAGGAAATGGGAGTACGATTTCACGACGAGCAAGGAAAAGACGTAGGAGAAATGACGCTGTCCAATAACGACGTATATCATTCATTTGTAATCCATTAATAATCTTTATAACTCATTTAAAAACTATATCTATAATATAATAAAATACATCAAGTGGGATTGTGTAAATCTCTAAAACGATATCACAACCCAGTCCCACAAAAATAACCCTCTGCGTTCATCCATTCAAATAAATTGAAATCCAAGCTAAAAGATTTTTCGAAAATAAATAAAAGAAGATTCTGGTTAATAGAATCAAAAGCCTTACTAAAATCTGTATACCTATATTATTGTTAAATCTTTTAACTATAATAGATGTCAATTCAAGTAGGTTAGTGGTAGACCTTCGTTAAAAAAACCATGTTGATAAGGTGATATTAGTCAGAAGCACAAATGTTGCACATGAGAAGTAATAATGCGCTCAAATGCTTTAAGTATTGCAGACAATTTAGAAATACCTCCATAATTTTGAACATCCTTTTCTCCCTTTTTATGGAGTGGAATAATAAAAGAATCTTTCCAGATAGTTGGAAAACCTGATGTCGAGGTAGACAATTGAAACAGTTTAAGAATCGGTTTACAAATAGTAGAGACACAAAACTTAAGCACGCACCCAGAAAGCGCGTCCGGCCCTGGAGAGTATGTTGTTGTTGTGGTCTTCAAATTCTTTAGAAAATAACTTTCTGTTATTACCGAAGAAAAAATACAATTTGACTTGTTTAAATTGTAAGTGTAAAATAAATTTAGACAAGAATCCACACTATAGGTAGTTTGGAAGAACTTGGCAAATAAATCAGCCATTTCTGAGTCAGTAGACGCTTCAGTTGAGCTTAATCGTAATCAAAGGTAATGCGGAGTTTTTTCACTTGACGTTTACAAAGTTATAAAATTGCTTCGGATTATTTGAAAATTCGGTTTTACATCGGATCAAAAGATAGAATAGCATTGACTGTTAAGAACAATAAAATCCGATCGAGCAACCACATATTTCGAAAAAATCAAATGGCTTGCCCGTCATTTAGTACTTTTTGTGTTTGTTTTTAGGTATTTTAGTCTTTGAAGCTGTTGTGTAAACCACGGAGGTCTGTTATGTCCAGAGGGAAGACTGTCAAGAACGCATTTATTAAAAAGTGTTTAAAAGGCTATAGAATAATTCAGTGGCATTTTCCATATCCATGCAATTGTATAAGTCTGTTCAGTTTTATTCGGAAATCAAGTAGTTTAATTTATTAAAGTCGCATTTACTGAAGCATTTCGTTTAAGTCTCGAAAACTGAATGGGAATATGTGTCAGGGCAGGGCAGGGAAGTTGTCAATTCCATTGTGGGATGGTATCGGTCCTATGGAACAACTAGAGGGTCAATTCTAGATACAACAGCCTAAGACTGATCCAAAACAAATAAAAATTTTAATTACAGATTACGCTAATTTGTTGTAATAATCTAAAGTCCATCATGAACGTCATGATCCGACAAAGGCGTGCAAACAAGTAAGTCAGTAGGAGATGACCAAGATATATCTGGGAGATTAATGAGATTAAATGATCCCTGTCAGAAAGCAGAGATAAAACAGACAAATGATGTTCATAAATTAAATTGACAGAGCCAGGGGAGATATTGAACTGAACAGGTTTCAAAAATAGGTAAGGCATGTAAGGAAACTTTTACATTAAAAAATTATACTTCATTGGGGTTATCAGTCTGAACTATCTCCGATGGAACACTAGAGTTAACAGAAATAAGCGCTCTACCTATCTTCGGCAAGCCAAAGTATATATACATTTGTCGCTATTTCAAAATTTAGGTATTCTTGAAAACATTAAAATTATGATTTACTTTCGTATATTTTTAAAAGCACTGAGACTATGACGATCCTACGATATCGTTTCCCGATTTTATCAGAATTAAAAGCCTATTTCTATATTGTCAAATTGTTAATAAGTCAAAAAGAATTTTTAAAAATATTATTACTAATCGGAAAAATTAATATATAATAAACAAGAAAGAAAGCAAACTTCGGCAAGCGGAAATTCATATACCCTATTTCAAAACTAAATACTCTTGAAAACGTTAAAATTATGATTTACTTGCGTGTATGTTTAAAACATTGAAGCAATGATGATTTGCAGCTTTATTATTCGATAGTTCCTATGGCAACTATACGACTGCTCCTATGGGAGCTACATGCTGTAGTCGTCCGATTTTAATGAAATTTAAACTGTAATTCTGAAATATTTAACCATTGCTATATCTCGAAGAACTAAAAATAAAAACACCAAAGTTAAAATAACAGCAAAGTTTTAATTTTTTTAAAAATTATTTTTCGATTGTTCTTATAGGAGCTATATGGTATAGTCGTCCGCTCCGGCTCTTTCCGACTTATATACTACCTGCAAGAGAAAGACAACTTTTGGGAAAGTTTCATGCATATAGCTTTAAAACTGAGAGACTAGTTTGCGTAGAAACGGACGGACAGACGGACGGACAGACGGACAGATGGACAGATCGACTCGCCTAGTGATGATGATCAAGAATATGTATAGTTTATAGGGTCGGAGATGTCTCCTTCACTGCGTTGCAAACTTCTGACTGAAATTATAATACCCTCTGCAAGGGTATAAAAACAGCTAAGTTACATTTTTTTCATTTTTGTTCCGATAGTTCCTATGGGAGCTATATGATATAGTCGTCCGATTTTGATATAATTTAAACCGTAATTGCAGTGGGAACTGCAGTGCTGGGCAATTTTAAAGTTTTTATGGCTAAGTCCTTAGTGTTGGTCAAAGAGTCTCCTACGCTGCGAATTCCCATGCTGAATTTTTCCTACCTAAGCCGAAGTTTATTGGTGAATTCCTCGTTGATGAGATTAAACTGGAATTAAGTCGGTACGTTCCTGACGCATCCCTGACTAAAACCATAGCATTTGGCATTTGTGTTCACTTGGCTGTGATAGGTTATCTGCGCGGCTGCGGGGACTTCTTTCTATGGCCCAAAGGTCCAGGTTGCAGATGCGGCAACGACTCTTTGATGGGTACTGAGCTATGCCGAGACAATTGATGCAGAGGTTATGTTTTTTAGCGCTGTTAAATCGCTCAGATTATGGCATCAGTTTGAATGCCTTGAGTGCAACAATTTGGGACTAGTCGAGGTGCATAGCACACACGTAGCATGAATGATTGCGAATGATGTTGCCTGGGTGTGATGTTCCCCGCGTTGCGGTGCTACTCGACTGCAAAAATTGACAGTGCCGTTTCAGCACCTTTGAACACGGTTTACAGGACGGAAGGTATTTAAAGTTCAAAGACTCATTCCATTTGTTGCGGGTGTCCTGGCTGCGCAATATTTGAGGCGGTTTCAAGGGATTTCAGAGCTCCAAAACATAGCAGACGCCTTGCCTACTAAGCCTTTGAGTTGTGTTGCATTGAATTTCTCGACAGGTTGGAGTTTAAACAGTGCGGCGATGGTTTCTAGAGATATGAGGGTGGAATTATCAAATCGTTTAATAAGCCGGTTTAAAGCCTTTGGGAAGTTCTTATCAGTTATTGGGAACGCCTTGATTGCGTCCAGTGCAGTCCCCTTCAGGCTGTTCAGCAAGTGGTTGAACTTTTACAGGTTGGTCATGGATAGCTCACGAGCGATAATTTGATTGAACGGGTTGTTGTTTATATACTCTGCAAATTTCCCATCGAAAGTGGGCAGGGTTGACGATGGCTCTGGCTCAGGTGTTGTTTAATTCCTTCCCTGCTGATCTTTGATTGCGACATTGGTCTCAACATAGCTGTCCTCCAAATAACGGATCTCGATGTGAAACAATTATCGAATTGCGGTCGAAGTGCGAATGCGAAAAGAGTGACTGGCCAGATGAAATTTGGCAACAGTGCAACAACGAATCTAAGGGGCTCACTGTAACTTCAATACCGACGATGAAGAACTGTGCTTTGCAGAGAACGTAGCAACACTGGCGAGAGCGGTTGAGCTGGCTGTTGTAAGTTCCATTGTTGCCATTTTAGCTTATTATATCCTTGCAGAGGGTATTATAATTTCAGTCAGAAGTTTGCAGTGAAGGAGACGTTTCCGACCCCTATAAAGTATATATATTCTTGATCAGCATCACTAGTAGAGTCGATCTAGCCATGTCCGTCTGTCCGTCCGTCTGTCCGTCCGTTTATATGCAAATAGTCTCTCAGTTTTAAAGCTATCTGCATGAAACTTTCCCAAAAGTTGTCTTTCTATTGCAGGTAGTATATAAGTCGGAACGAGCCGGATCGGACGACTATAGCATATAGCTCCCATAGGAACAATCGGAAAAATAATTGAAAAAAATTATAACTTTGCTGTTTTTTAATTTTTTGTTTAGTTCTTCGACATATAGCAATGGTTAAATATTTCAGAATTATGGTTTAAATTTCATCAAAATCGGACGACTATAGCATATAGCTCCCATAGGAACAATCGGAAAATTAATTGAAAAAATTATAACTTTGCTGTTTTTTAAGTTTTTGTTCAGTTCTTTGACATAAAGCAATGGTTAAATATTTCAGAATTATGGTTAAAATTTCATCAAAATCGGACGACTATAGCATATAGCTCCCATAGGAACAATCGGAAAAAATAATTGAAAAAAAATTATAACTTTGCTGTTTTTAATTTTTTTTTAGTTCTTCGACATATAGCAATGGTTAAATATTTTAGAATTATGGTTTAAATTTCATCAAAATCGGACGACTATATCATATAGCTCCCATACAAATAATAAACTTATATAAAAGAACAATCAAATAATTAAGCTGCAAATCGTCATAGCTTCAATGTTTTTAAACATATACGCAAGTAAATCATAATTTTAATGTTTTCAAAAATATTTAATTCTTGCGATAGCTGCAAAGGGTATATGAACTTCGGCTTGCCGAAGTTTGCTTTCTTTCTTGTTTCAAGCTAGATTTAGCATATTTTAAAATGAAATAGCTTGAAAAAATACTTGAAATGCATATAGCTTAAAATCTGGCTTATTTCAAATTTCATTTAGCTAATTTCGGCTTAAAAAATTTATAACAAAAAATTTTTGTTTATGATATGTATTAATCTGCAGCGTAATTTCAGACTTCCTGATAACATTGAAGTACTAAAACAAATGGATATTTTCGCCGTTGGCAATATGCTACAAGCAATTAAACGCCAGATAAAATTATTTCGTTGTTGGAATATTTCAAATATGAAAATATTTATGAAATAGTATCCCAATTTGGAAAAATCCACCTTATTAATTGGGAAAAAAAGGAAATAACTATAGAGTTTTGGTCAGAAGTTTTGATGTATAAGGATGCTGGCCAAAACAAAGCTTTCGAGCAACTGGCGTTATTTGCTTTGCACATTCTTTCACTGCCATGGTCGAATGCTGCGGTTGAGAGGGTATTCAGCCAAATGAACATGGTCAAAACAAAGTTGCGCAACAAAATGAATTTAAAAGCTTGAACGCAATTTTAAGAATAAGGTTTGTTTTTGAAATTTTAAATTATTTAACATATACTAAGTATTTTTTTTATGTTATAGATATGGACTGCGACGTCATGGCAAATGTTGCCATGACTACATACTTCCAACGAAATAATTCGCTTTAGTCAGCTCATCCGCTAAATATATGGAATCGAATGATGAAGTCGATGAAATTATTTCTTTGCTCTAATAGCTATATAAATATAATATCAATAAAAGTAAAAAATCAACTATTTTAATGTTTTCCATGGTTAGCTTATTTTTAGCTTAATTTTTTAATTTTTAGCTCATTCTAGCTTATTTTTTTTTCTTCAATCTAGCTTTTTTTATCTCTCAAAATCTGGCAGCACTGGAGCGACACTGACGGAGCGATGAAGATGGCAATGAGCTCGCAGCGGCAACGACGAACGAGACGATAGATGAGAGAATCGCGTTGCGATTTTTAATGCAAATTAAGGTATACAATTTAAATCGGTGCAATCCTCCAAATATGAAAGCAAGATTTTCCGGTTCAGATGGACTCCCTTTTGTTATACGGTTAAGTTGACTAATAAATAGATGCTAGAGCTTCATGAAGTTTGAATAAATTGCTAAAACTGCAGTTCGGATAACATAAATTAATTCTCTAAAAAACACACGTCTTTAAAAACCAAATATAATTTAATCACTTTATCTAGAAGACTTTGCGCGTACAGTTTTTGACCATTGTGGCCAATGCAAGCTGTCACCCAACTGCACTCGATCTTGCAACGTATATTTGGCTAGGATATATGCACACAAAAAAAAAAAAAAAATTTCATATGTAAAACCAACTAAGTGAAGTTTTTACTTTAATAAGGAGGCCGTAATGGATTTCGACGGAAAGGTTTGCGCGCGCAGCTGGGTTAAAAAGCTTAAAAACCTTGGACGAATCTATGGCCTGACATGGAGTGCATGCGCATGATGAAGAGCAACGCTCAACGCTGGCTATATGCCCAACACTTTGGAAACCCAGAGGATATGCGACAGGCATTCGCAAACATATGCTTCCCAAGGAAAGGAGACAAAGTGACGATCGCTGTCGGAACTGCAACTCGAGGGGTCACTACGCCAAAGACTGTCGCAAGCCCAAGAGAGAGCCTGGATCTTGTTTCGTTGTTTAAATTTTTTTTCGTACAAAATTTAAACTTCCCTTTGATTGGAGAATGTCTCATAGACTCTGGAATCGCTTTTCGTTCATTAAACAATGTTTGGTCCCAGCTAAAGTAACGATGGACAAATTAAATATAACATTTTTCGATTTAAATCACAGTCATCTTAACGCTTATGGAAACGCTTTGCTTGTGTTAAAAGAATGGAAGTGAATTTACTTTTTGAGTTTATTGTTGTAGCCCAAGGGTCTATGAGTCATGACGTGGTTTTGGATAGGGATTTTATGGATGCCTTTGGTTTGAATTTAAACCCCTTGTGTTCATTGATCAAAACAGTAGAAGGAATGCTTCTGAATCACATGGCTCTGCCGTGCAAATCGAAAATGAACACTTAAATCCACAAAATATC